>NW_017299832.1:6921-11219 GCF_001594075.2 Trachymyrmex cornetzi | reverse complement strand
GAGCCACTCACAGCGCTCGAGACTACAAAGCTCCTAAGCACCGGTCGCTGTAATTGGTAGTGTCCAATCGAGCCGTGGTCAATCGGGATCACCCCGTTGCAAACGAATCCGTACGACAGCTTATCATCCGCAAACGGTATGGTGAAGCGTTGGCACCGTTCTTTAAAAGCGGCAATTATGTGCCATAATACAAAAGATTGGATGGATATCCTTCCAACAGTCCTATTAGGATTACGCACACATGTTAGATTAGATACTAATGCCTCTCCGGCCGAATTTGTATACGGCACAACCTTACGAGTGCCGGGAAAATTTTTCCTACAAGGAGATTTTAGACCAGATCCCCAGATATTTATAAATGATTTTCGTCGCGGTGTGCAACAAGTTAGACCAGTTCCGGTAGCTCACCATTACAAAAAGAAAATATTCACGTTTAAAGAATTGTCTAAATGTTCACACGTTTTCGTGCGAAATAATGCGGTAACTAGACCGTTAGAACGACCTTATTCCGGTCCCTTCAAAGTAGTTGAGAGAATATCTGACAAAGTTTACTCTATTGATATAAAAGATAGAACGGTCAACATTTCGGTAGAAATTTAAAACCAGCACATTTTTTGCCAGAAGATATAGATGTTAAGTCCAATAACGTCGCTCATGAGTTACTTGCACAACCTCCCAAAATCTCTTCACCTGATCAGATATTACAGAAAACTATTAGAACATATCCAGGCCAAAAGAAAAAAGTACATTTCAATATAGAGAAATAGTTAAAGGGCGAATCACAAAAAAAAACAGCATTACATTATAATTTTAATTTCGAGAAAATTTTTATTAGGGTAAACGGTAGCAATAGGCATCTGTTAGTATTAATTATCCATAATAATAGCAATATATACAATAAAATTTAAGTAATATGTTATAATATCGTTAGCTCTAGAAGGGGAGTATGTGGCGACCCATGCGTATCGACCTTATAGTATGTAGTCTTTATGTTGGTCACTGCGACGCTACGATACCAATGTCGAGCTCTCTCTCTCGGGGTGATCCCGATTGACCACGGCTCGATTGGACACCACCAATCACAATCGACCGGTGCTTAGGAGCTTTGTAGTCTCAAGCACTGTGAGTGGCTCGTGTCCATTTGAGCCGTGTCCAACTGGGTGCCACCCCTCTCTCTCGAGTCAAGTTTTATGTTTGTACTGAGTCTGAATAAAGTTGTGTTTAATCCACTAAATAGTAGTGATAACCCCTACATCGTAAACCGTAACAGAATTGGCATCTCTGAGTCTGCTTCCGGTTATACGGACATCGAGCTGTGAGCAAAACTGAGAGACAGAAGATATAATAATTTGAATTTATAAAAAATAAAAAAATAAATAAATAAATAAATACTTTATATTATCAATGATATTTTGAACGATCTATTAAATGGGAAACTCACTCGTCGTGCGAACTCCCTTAGTTTATTTAACTATCTCATTAATGGGAGTCTGGAGTCTTTTAGCTTTGTGGGTTCAAAGCATTGACAAGATCTCCAAGTTAACCTCAAAGAAGAGTTATCCCTTACGGAAAAAAACTATTAATAAATAGTAAAATGGCCAATAGTAATTTGGCTAATAGTTAGTACTGTTGGCCAATAGTTATTGTTGGCCAATAGTTACTGTTGGTCAATAGTTACTGTTGGCCAATAGTTACTGTTAGTCAATAGTTACTGTTATCAGTAGTTACAAACACGAGTAGTATTGCACCATAAAATGTTAATTAGATTATATTTTTCATTATAACATTTGTTATCATGAGATACACAACGCATGATATGGAATGAGGGAAACGGTACCAAGATGATAAATGTTATAACAAAAAATATATTCTAATTAACGTTTTATGGTGCAATATTATTTGCGTTTGATCCAATTTGGAATTAATTTCATAAATAAATAATTAAAACATAACTGACAGTGATTTTATAATGATGCAAATCATGATTTTTATTTACTTACTTTATTTATATATCAATTTTTCCTTGAATCTGGCGTTATTATAATAATTATTTTCAGGTTCTCCGAAGTTCAAACTATTGGAGTCATAATAGTAACTATTACTATTGGAGCCTCAATAGTAACTACTGGAGTCTCAGTAGTAACTACTGGAATACCAATAGTAACTATTGATTCTTAATAGTATTTTTCCGTAAGAGATTGAACATACGATTTGAGACCTCTGCTCCCCGAAGAGGTTATTCATTGGATCGAAAGATCCGTTATTTTTGCATGGTACTGTGACTCTAAATTTGAGTCGGAAAACCAATCAAGGGGAAACCAGAAGAAGAAGAAGAAGAAGAGACAGAAGATGTATCTCCTATTCTATCCTCTTTTGGCACATGCGCAGAAAGAAGAAAAGTTACTGAACAGGATAGAAATATACATCTTCTGTCTCTCAGTTTTGCTCACACTTTCCACTCAGGCTGCGTTCGAAAACATCAACTGAGTGCTTCGATCCTCTCGAAAATTGTTCGAAAATACTTCGATACTCTCAATGGACTTTCGATCGTTACGTTCGAAAACACACCCGAACCACTTCAAGCCTGCGTTCGGAAACATCACCCGAGTGCCCCCGCGTATCGTATTCTCTTTGTTGTTCACTCAGTGTTCAGGTGCTTTTTCATGGGCGTCAGTTGACGCGTTTTCAGCGTCAAAACAGGACACGTAATCAAAATTGATGCTTGATATTCGTCAATTTTGATCATGTAACCTGTTATGACGCTGAAAACGCATCAACTGCCGCCCATGAAAAAGTATTTTTAATCAAGAATAAGATGATACACGAGGCCTGTTCTTTTTGGCTGAACTTTTGTACCAGTTCATCTTTCTTCCTTTTCTCTCCAGGAGGAAAGGGAAGAAAGATGAATTGGGGGTGGCACCCAGTTGGACACGGCTCAATTGGACATGAGCCACTCACAGCGCTTGAGACTACAAAGCTCCTAAGCACCGGTCGCTGTGATTGGTGGTGTCCAATCAAGACGTGGTCAATCGGGATCACCCCTGAATTGGTGTAAAAGTTCAGCCAAAAAAAATAGGCCTATTGAGTACCTGGGTGATGTTTTCGAACGCAGTCTTAGAGTGACTATTTCTCCCTACCTTGCTAAGGTAGGGAAAAGAGAATATGGGGCTCCGCACAATAAAGGGAACAGGGAACAGAGAACAGAGAATAAGAATTTCCACCTATCATAAATCATATATTGTGGAATACACACTGTGTATTTGAATATACATACTTGTAAAGCTGTAATATCCTATATATTGCAAAAAAATCACAATTTTTTCTCTGCAATTACCATCTTTAACAGGTATGTAAATATGAAACCAGAATTTATAGATAATAGCAATAGATGGCCATAGCTGTCAATGTAGTTGCCGTCAGACTGAGTCATTGACGCCATTTCCTTGTTCTGACATCTGACAAAGATTTTCAACTCACAATAATACAAGTTTCATACAACAGTATAGTTTGTAATAGCGTTGAACATGTCGAATTTTGTGCCTGGAAACTACGATTTGCGGACAGCATTGATTTTCTGTTACCATTTGAAGAAAACTGCTGCAGAATCGCATCGAATGCTTGTCGAAGCTTACGGTGGGCATGCTCTTGGTAAATCACAGTGCTTTGAGTGGTTTAAAAAATTCAAAAGTGACGATTTTGACGTAAGAAACGAAGAACGTGGAAAACCACCGAAAAAGTTTGAAGACAGCGAATTGCAAGCATTGTTGGATGAGGATGACGCTCAAACTCAACAACAACTCGTGGATCAATTGAATGTGACACGAGAAGCCATCTCCATACATTTGAAATCCATGGGAAAGATCCAGAAGAGGGGAAAATGGGTTCCACATGAACTGAATGAAAGACAGCAGGAAAACCGAAAAACCACTTGCAAAATGCTGCTCGCCAGGTCACAAAAGAAAGTCATTTCTCCATGGAATTGTGACTGGCGATGAAAAGTGGATATATTTTGAGAATCCTAAGCGTAAAAGATCATGGGTAACTCCAGGCGAACCATCGACATCGACTGCAAGGCCAAATCGCTATGGACGGAAGACAATGCTCTTTGTTTGGTGGGATCAGAAAGGTGTGATCCATTATGAGCTGCTAAATCCTGGCGAAACCGTTAATACTGAACGCTACCGACAACGAATGATCAATTTGAATCAATCTTTGCGTGAAAAACGACCGAAATATCAAAAAAGGCAACAGTAGTATATATAGGGGGATTCTAACTCAGGGGCAATGAGGGGGGTGCG
>NW_017299832.1:0-886 GCF_001594075.2 Trachymyrmex cornetzi | reverse complement strand
TTAAGATGACGGTAATCAAAATTTGATTAACATACACATGATCCTTTCATGTTTTTAATAATATGTAATCTCATTAAACAGTTATCTTCATGGTTCTCCTTATCCTTCGAGAATATTCCACATGTCCACTTGCATCCTTGTAGTTAATGTAATCTTTTTTCTTGTTTATGAGATATATCAAGGATTTATAAGTACTCAATTATTAAACCAGATAAACATGCAACGTTTTAAAGCATTTACCATTAGTCCGTCTATAATTGTGTGAAGATTTATAATAATTTCAAGAAAAAGTGTAACAACGTTAGTTATAATTTTATGTATGTCTACATTACCGGTTAGTTTGTCAGATCTATCAGGCAATAAGTCTGTTTGCGTTACATGAAAGCTCCAAATATTTTTGCACTTAAAATGAGATAGATATATATTTGACTTTGAAAAGAGAGAAAGCAAAAATGTCGAGTGCAAAAAGTGCAAGCAACGCGAACAGACGTAATAGCGGTAAATGTATTTGAATCTTGCACACAACATCTAACAAATCACTAATACACTCCATTATTGCAAGACTCACTAACAGCTATCTCACTGACCTACTGACTTGGAAATGACTGATAGCGCGGGGGCTGTGCGAGATCTTGTAGTAAAGATGTTCGTTGGAACATGATACCATTCCAAGGAAAAGAACAATGCCTCGGTAAAAAGTTTACACCTTAACCAAAAATAATATCACGTGATCAAATGATATCATGAATCAAACGATATCGAATGGCTATCTGTCTGATAGCTGTTTATAGCTTAAGTATCAGTCTAATATCTGTTTATATCAGACAGATAGCCGTTCGATATCGTTTGATTCATGATATCATTTGATCACGTGATATTATTTTTG
>NW_017299831.1:35868-55216 GCF_001594075.2 Trachymyrmex cornetzi | reverse complement strand
ACAAAAAATTAAGAAATTTACCTGATGATGTAGGTTTCTGATACCAGTCATACAAAATTTCGTTCTTGTTTTTGATTAATGTAACATCCAGAAAGTCACAATTCCATTTTTAAAAGTGGAGATGACCTTTATATCTTTTTGATGCCTCCATCTAGAAGAAAAACAACATGACCAAAATACGTCCTCTTCGAAACCAAGTAAAACTTTTGTTTAAAACTTTTCTTTCTATTGTTTAAAGCAAATTTAGATGACTTGTTTTAAATGCCTTACCTTATATATTTTATATTTTAGTATATTATTTCGTAAAATTATAAATAATAATATAATTTCTTTTTGTTTCAGGTTACTGTAATTAATTCAAAGGTTGGAAGTTCTTCACGTTTAAATTTTACTATTATCAATTATTATTATTATATTATTAATATAAATTTTGTATAATATTGTGTTAAATTAAATTTTATATTACAATACTAATTATCATTAATAATCATTAATTAATAATTGTTGAAATTTTTTATATTTAAATTATATTATTATAAATTATAGTTATTATATTAATAAATTTAATGTTATATTACTTTAACATTAATTAAATATATTGTTATATTATATTCAGTAATTAATAATTAAAAATCATTAAAGTTCTTATATTTAAATTATTATTTTAAATTATTGTTATTGTTAATGTAATTAAGTTAATACAAGTTATATATATTATATAATTTATTATTAATATTTAAAATTATATTAAAAATAAATACATGTTTTTAATTAAATAATATTTGTGGATGATGATGATGATGATGATGATGATGATGATGATGATGATGATGATGATGATGATGATGATGATGATGATGATGATGATGATGATGATGATGATGATGATAATGATGATGATGATTTAAAGTTGATATAAATATATTATATCCACCGAAAAAAGACATTAAAAATGTAAAAAAAAGCGTCAAGTATATTTTATAATTTTATAATTATATTCAAAAATATAATTACAAAAATCAAATATAATATCATAAAAAAAAATGAAATCCAAATGATAAAAAAACTAAAAATAATAGCATAAAAAAAGAAGTGAAATCAAAATTCAAGTATATTTATTCAAATAAGTCCCATGGAACCAATGCTCCTGCAGTATGATGTAGTGTAGCCTCTAAACATCCTTAGGATATCTTTTGGACAACTATGTTGTGTGAAATAATCTCTTGTATTTAATTTATCCTTATTTAATGTTTAGAAAACAACAAGGATAAATGATGTATTACGCGTATCATGCATGAAATGGGATGCATCTATAGAATATAGGAGACATTTAAAATGTATAAAATAAGGCAATAGATTAAAATAAGATCATGAAATGCAATAGATAGCATAATGAGAGACGCAAATATTGAAAAGGAATTTTTACATCAATAATATTTTTAATAACTACATTATATTTTATTTATAATAATTAAATTATATTTAAAAAGATTATATTTTTAAATATTATTCTCTTATTCTATATTTTTATAAAATGCCAAGACGTAAAGTAGAACGTACAACGGAAGAAGAAGAGCAATTTCAACGACGACGTCGTGAAAAAAAAGCTGAATATCAGCGTCGTTATCGTCAAAGTGCAAAAGTAACAAATATTATTCCAAAAACAAATAATGTTACAAATTATGCTGTTGATATAACTGGTACAATACATAATAATCAAATAATTGAATTAAATGATGAAATTGGAGAAAATTCTTCAAATGTTCCCTTAGTACATCAACAAATTATATGTACTTCTGACTTAATACATGATAATCGTGTAATAGAATTGGATGAAGAAATTATTATAGAAAATTCGACAAATATTACACAAATAAGTCAGCAACGCCATGCAAATTATCAATCATATTATCGGTCACGAAGAAGACAACTACATCGTTTAGATATTAATAGAATGTTAATTGATGATATAAATGAGTATTACATTGGTTCTATGGATGTGTCCTGTATTCATTGTAACGCAAAGCATTTTGCAGCTGAAAAAATATCTAATAAAGGAAATTCATTTCATGATTGTTGTAATCATGGTGCAGTACATTTAGAATCTTTATCTCAACCTCCACAATTTCTTCGTAATTTATTTGATAGTAGTCATGCAAAATGTAATAATTTTTTTCAATATATTCGTAGTTATAATAGTTCATTTTCATTTGCGTCATTTAATGCCAATTTAGTTAATTTCCGAAATAGGCGATCAGGTCCATATTGTTTCAAAATACAAGGACAAATTTATTATCAAATAAATACAGCATTATATGCTACTCAAAATGAAAATCCAACTTATGGTCAGCTTTTTATTATAGATGCTAATGAAGCGATAAATTATCGTCTTACTGACAATTCAGAATTAGATTTAGAAATTATACAAAATCTTGAAAGTTTAATGCGAGAATCTAATGTTTTTGCTCAATCTTATCAAATGATGGGTGAAGAATTAGAAAATCAGCGACGATTAGAAATAGAATCTGGAGAATTAATACCAGAATTACAATTATTATTTACATTAAGACCAGGTATGGATCAGCGGCGATATAATGTTCAAAGAATTAATGAAGTTGCAGCTGTTTTTCGTACTACTGCTGATGGAGAAATTCCAGAATCTTATGTAACAATACGTAATAAGAATACTAAAACTTTACAAAATATTAGTACCATGGATCCAAATGTTGAACCATGGATATATCCATTATTTTATCCATATGGTACTCAAAGATGGCATTGTAATTTAACAAAATTAAATAGTAATAAACGAATAACTAGAGGCCAGTATATTAAATATCGCATAGCTCTACGTGATGAATTTAACGTTTTCATATTAGGTCGTCGTCTATTTCAACAGTGGCTTGTAGACAATTATGTAAAAATTGAAAAGGATAGAATAAATTATTGTAAAGATCATCAAAAAGAATTACGTACTGAAACATATCAAGGATTAAAGGATTATATGCAAACTATGGCGAATAATTTAAATGCACGTATTGGAAAAATGGTTATACTTCCATCTACATTTATTGGATCACCTCGTAATATGTTACAAAACTATCAAGATTCAATGGCAATTGTTAATAAATTTGGTAAACCAGATCTTTTTATTACAATGACTTGCAATCCAAAATGGCGTGAAATCGAAGAAAATCTTTTACATGGTCAACAGGCTTCTGATAGACCTGATATTTGTGCACGTGTTTTTAATATTAAAAAGGATTATTTAATTAATTTGATTGTTAAACAAAAATTTTTTGGAGAGATAGCAGCCTTTGTATATGTTATTGAATTTCAAAAACGTGGTTTGCCACATGTTCACATATTAGTTACTCTAAAGTATAATTTTAAAATAACAACTCCACAAATTGTTGATAAATTTATTTCTGCTGAAATTCCTGATCCATGTAAAAATCGTATTTTACATGATATAGTTATGAGGCACATGATTCATGGACCTTGTGGCGATTGGTGTTTAATAAATGGAAAATGTTCGAAACATTATCCCAAATCGTATCTTGAGGAAACTAGAATGGACGAAGATGCTTATCCTTATTATCGTCGACGAAATAATAGCAAAAGTTTTGAACGCCCTGGTGGATATGTAATTGATAATCGTTACGTAGTTCCGTATTGTCCAATTTTATCGATTATTTTTAATTCTCACATAAATGTTGAGGTAGTTTCAAGTATCAAATCGGTTAAATACCTATATAAGTATATTTACAAAGGACACGATGCCGCTACTATAACAATTGAACCAATGACAGATAATGTAATTATTGATCATGATGAGATACGTAATTTTATAGAAACTCGTTATGTTGGACCTGTAGAAGCTTGTTGGCGAATTCTCGAAAAGAAGCTTCAAGATAAAAGTCATACTATAGTTCGTTTACCAGTCCATCTTCCTAATGAACAAAATGTGATAACTGAAAATGAAACCATTGAGGATGCAATGATTTCAGCTTTAAATCAGGCTACAATGTTAATGGATTATTTTTCTTTAAATTCTCGTGATGAAGAAGCAAGACAATATTTATATGTACAAATTCCATGTTATTATACATTTAAAAAAGAGAAAATCAATGGAAGAAATGTATCACATTGGATTAAACGCAAAAGTCATTTTAATTGTATAGGACGAATGTATTCCGTTAGTCCAACACAAATAGAATTATTTCATTTACGACTTTTGTTACTCACTGTAAAAGGAGCTACGAGTTTTAATGATTTAAGAATTGTAAATGGAGAATTATGTCAATCGTTTTCAGCAGCATGCCTAGCTTTAGGTTTGATTGAAGATGATGATGAATGGATACGAGCTATGAAAGAAGCTGTTGAATGGATGATGCCCCGACAACTTCGTAAATTATTTGTACGTATATTATTACATTGTCAACCATTGCATCCTGAAGAACTCTGGGAAAATTTTAAAGTAGCAATGTCAGAAGATTATGTTCGACACTTTGGATTGTTAGAAGGCCAAAGGAAAGCATACACTCAAATTAATACTATGCTTTGTGCTGAAGGTAAAAGTATTACAGATTTTCCACAAATGGAACAGATGGAGCAATTGATACAGAACGATGAAGAGAATGATTATATGACACTTGAAGAAACTATGGAAGTTGGTACTAGACAATACGAACAGTTAAATAATAAACAAAAAGAAATAGTAGATTTTATATTAAACAGATTAGATACTAATAATCACAATAATAATTGCATTTATATTGATGGTCCAGGTGGTTCAGGTAAAACGTTTATATATACGACTATCTATCATTTAGTCAAAATTAGAAATAAACATATATGTACAATGGCTTTTACAGGCATTGCAGCGACTTTATTGCCAAGAGGAAAAACCGTTCATAAAACATTTGGATTGCCGGTTCCATTATTTAGTGATTCATCATCTAGCATTAAAATCCAATCCAAGGAAGCTCATTATTTGAAAGAAACAGATATTTTTATTTGGGATGAAGCACCAATGGCACCACGATATGCTTTAGAAATAATGGATCGAACGTTGCGTGATATCATGAATAATGATTTACCTTTTGGTGGAAAAATCATCGTGTTAGGTGGTGATTTCAGACAACTACTCCCTATTAAAATACATGGTACTCGAAGTGAAATCGTAAATCTTTCAATCAAATTTAGTTCTACTTGGAAACATTTTATAAATTTCTCTTTAACGGAAAATATGCGAGTTTTTCCAGAGGAAACTGAATTTGCAAAGTTTCTATTAGATATGGGAGATGGCGTATTAAATGATTCTAACGATAATATACAACTTCCTGATTGTTGTATTGCACCCATCAATGCCGATATTGTACAAGATATATATGGTGATTTAATACGAAATAAAGAATTTAATAAAATGGCAAAATGTGCAATACTTTCTGCAAGAAACGCCGATGTAGATGAAATTAATAAACAAGTTGTCGAATTATTAGATACATTTGAAGAACGAATTTATACAAGTATAGATAGTATTGAAAACTGCGGTGATAATGGTGACACTGAGGAAGCATTACTACCAGAATATTTAAATACTTTATCTCCGTCATGTCTTCCACCTTATGAATTGCGTTTAAAACCAAATTGTGTCATTATGTTGATTAGAAATCTCAGTATCAATGAAGGTCTTTGCAACGGTACTAGATTAATGATTATAGAACTTGCTGATCATTTATTGAAATGTAAAATCCTAACAGGTGATAAAATAGGAGATATTGTTTTTTTAAATCGTATAACGCTATATTGCGAAAATGTATATCCTTTTACTTTTAAAAGAAGACAATTTCCGATAAAATTAGCTTTTGCTATGACAATTAACAAATCACAAGGGCAAACATTTGATATAGTAGGAATAGATCTTCGCAAAGATGTTTTTAATCATGGACAACTTTATGTGGCCTTTTCACGAGTACGTACTTGGCAAGCGTTAAAAGTTTATCTTGGTAGTCAGCGTGACAATAAACAAATTAAAAATTATGTATATAAAGAAATATATGTATGATTTCTTTTCTCCTTTAAATTTTATATATATATATATATAGTTCTTGACATAATTATGTGATATGTTCGTATATATAATAATAAAATGAAAAAATATATAGAGCTAAAGAAATAATGGCGCGCGCGAAGCGCGCGCTTTGTGTTGTTCTAGTGATATAAAAAATACACAAATAATATTGATTAATAAAAAATATACAAAAGTGATTGATTGCGCCTTGCTTTTTTATTTTTTTCCTTTTATTAAACTTTAGAATAACACTGTGTATGTACACCAATTGCGATATATAATCAGGGCTGTGGGCATATATTTGAAATACTTTTATTTGAAAAACAGTATTGACGATTATATTTTGTATTTTGTGTTTGTTAGCCTGTACATGAAAATATTTTGTATTTTGTGTTTCAAATATTAACATTGATAATCAATCTTATTATTTGAATTACAAAATATAAAAAGCTTTCAATCTTTCGATTTTAAGTACAAAATATGCAATACTTTTACGTGATCCGCTGAAATAAAAAATACAAAATACGCTTGTACTGCAAATACTGTGTTTTAAATAAAAGTATTTCAAATTCATGCTCAGCTCTGAATATAATGTATTTTATACAATTATAATGTTGCAAAATCCAAATAATTTCATTTTTCCATCATTTGAGTTAAGATATAAAAAAAGATGACATCTCTCCTACAGCACAAAAGTTGCAGCAACAATGTTGTAACATTGTAATATTGCTGCAAGTTCGGTGCTGTATGGAATTTTTTGAGATATTATTTTATTCTCCCGTAGAAAATAATTAACAAAAAATAATAATTTTTTTGTTAATTTTTTCTATAGATAATTAAATATCACAAAAGTGTCATCTGTTATTCAAATAATGAAACAAATGGAGTTGTATCTGGTTTTGGCAATATCAGTATGGAGATTGTCCTAAAATTTGCGACTAAACATATTATAGCAAGAAAGCTTCTAAAAATGTAATAAAAAAGTAATTTGTATATTTTTATTTTAAGTAATAATTTCTGAGATATAACTATGTTTAAACTGTTATATCTCAGAAACTATTATTTAAAATAAAAATTAAAAAATTACTTTTTTATTTAAATTTTTTGAAGCTTTTTTGCTATAATATTTATAGTTGTGAATTTTAGGACATCCTGTATATGTTTTACAAACGTTACAAGTGGAACGTTGCGAATGAACATTTCTGTGGCTATATATATATTTTATATATTTTACAAACGTTTCGCGAACCTTACAAATGAAACGTTGTGAATGAACTTTTTAGTGAGGTTTTATTATATTTTTTACAAACGTTTCACAAATGTTGCATGTGGAACGTTATACACGAACTTTATAGTGACGTTATATGTATGTTTATCAAACGTTTCATAAACGTTACAAATAGAACGTTTCATACGAATAGTAAATGCGTGAGGACATTTCTGGTTGTGGCAACGTTTCATTTACGTCTCTGAAACGACACAAATAAGGTCGCATAGCTTAAGTGTAACGTTATTACAATGTTGCTGGAACGAAATTTTGTTTAGTGGGAAGCTTCGCAATCCTTAACATAACTCTCTATTTCTTTGTCAATTTTAGATCACCAAAAGTATTGCCTTGCTACTACTTTCATTTTTGTTATTCCTAAATGAGCTCCGTGTATCTCTTCTAATAGAGATTTTCTAAAATTGCACGGCACAATGAGAGACTCTATATCCCCACATAAGTAGTTCACTTTCAATGCTAATTTCTGCCTTATTCGCAAACTCTTTTACATCCTCGCTAGTTTCTTTCGGCCATCCATCCCTCGCATAAAAATATACTTTACTTAATGTCTTGTCTTTTCTTAATTCTTTTCTAATTTGTGCTGTATCTATGGGTGTATGTTCTGCTGTTATAAAATGAAAATAATCTTCAACTTCTACCACTTTAACTTTATCTATCCTAGGTAGCCTAGGCCCTAGATATGCCATCCGCTCCATCCTGGTTACTAGTGCCTTTAATATGCTCAAATCTAAAACCACTTAAAAACAAGGTCCATCTTTGTAGCCTGCCTGCAGCCATCTGTGGAATGCCTTTGTGCTCTCCAAACAAAGCAATTAACGGTTTATGATCTGAACACAAAATCATTAATAATAACAGTAAAATAAGGCTCCAATAATAAATATAATACAAATTTAATCGCCAATGTGAGCCAACACCAGATGTAATTCGTGAAATTATATATATCACAAAATATATTAACAAACGTTTCGACAATATAATTTTGTCCTCTTCAAGTGTCGCAAATAAAACGGATTAATAGTATAAATTTGTCAAATTAAAATAATCGAACGGAATTCAAATTAAATATCGTTATTAACAAGACTGTTCTCCACGTCTGTAGTATTTAGATTGATACTCAAATAATGATGGCAATCACTATAATAATAAAACAATAATGACATACATAATATCAAAATCGAGACTAGAAATATCAATTAACCTAAACTATAAAACTTACTTGAGAACAGGATAACGATATTCAAGAGCGTTGAAAAATGATCTGATCGTGTCAAAGTATAAAACGTAAATGAGAGGACAAGACATGCGAAAGACAAGAGAAAAACATTATTGTTGTAAATAACCTCTGAGATAAAGAAACAATATGTATACTTATATAATATCATAATATAAGGGGTCTAATAAATCTGTGTCGCTTTGTATATTGAGTCCATTATTTTGCTTCTTGACGTGAATAGCTTCAGAAATCAATCGTCTATTATAAACTCTTTCTTCATCCAATATTTCTATCTCATTCCAATTAAACTCATGATTAAAATTAAGTCCATGTTCTGTAATGACTGATTTTTGATCCGTAATTCTATTAATGTGATTGCGATGTTCACCAATTCTGGTCTTTAATAATCATTTCGTTTGTCCTACGTAGGACGCATTGCAATCTTTATAATTTATTTTGTAAACTACATTAGATCGCGATAACATTGGTAGTTTATCTTTTTGTTATCCTTATAAATTTACTCAATTTATTCAAGCCAACGTAAGCCAATCTGATAACACGATTATTCTTCAAAAACTTTCTGAACTTATCAGCAATCATCGGTACAAAGGGAATTGTGAAATATTGACACGTTCAGATCATTTTTCAACGCTCTTGAATATCGTTATCCTGTTCTCTCAAGTAAGTTTTATAGTTTAGGTTAATTAATATTTCTAGTCTCGATTTTGATATTATGTATATCATTATTGTTTTATTATTATAGTGATTGCCATCATTGTTTGAGTATCAATCTAAATACTACGGACGTGGAGAACAGTCTTGTTAATAACGATACTTAATTTGAATTCCGTTCGATTATTTTAATTTGACAAATTTATACTATTAATTCGTTTTATTTGCGACACTTGAAGAGGATAAAATTATATTGTCGAAACGTTTGTTAATATATTTTGTAATATATATAATTTCACGAATTACATCTGGTATTGGCTCACATTGGCGATTAAATTTGTATTATACAAAATCATTACCCATTAAGTACTGATAAAATTTATTCGCGGCCCAATAGATAGCTAATGCTTCCTTATGTATTACCAAGTAATTCTTTTCTGCTTCATGCAATATTCTGGACGCGAAAGCAACCGGTTTTTCTGTACCGTTCGGCAAAATGTGCAACAAAACCGCTCCGATACCTACCTCTGACACATCACAGACTAGTTTAAGCTTCCATTCTTCATTAAAATGTACTAGATACCTGTCTGAAACTAATTCGCTTTTAAACTAAAGTCAACAAAAATTGTAACAGTTTGAACAGACTCGACAATATATTGGGAGTAGATAGATTTATTTATATGACCTACACAACGATCAGTTGAATTTCAAATGAGCAATACTTAACTTGTCAGATTATTCTTCTCTAATGGATTTACATTGTAATTTCATAGACAGTATTTTAGATATATAGACATAAGTTGGCATAGGTTTTGATTTAATTTAATTTTATTTTATTACATGAACATTATAGTAATCAAAATATTTATTATATTTAAAATATCATATAATACAGAAAGATAATGAACTCTCAATGGTTGTGTGAGTCTTCGACAAGCTGAATTCTCGACGTCCACCGATGAATTTGGAGAAGTGCAAAAATGAGAAGTACTATCAGACAAATTGTGACCAAGAGCTATTCCTTTGAACTGTAATTTGACCTGTTTTAAGATTTTGACGAAATGTCCGTTAGGACTGATATCTGATCATTGTATGTGAATCTAATATTTACTAATACGATTATTAATTAATTGGTTGCAAGGTACACTGAAGAAGGCTTAGTAAGCCGAAACGTTACGTTTGTATATCATTGATCGACTTTTATGAGACTTTAATTGGGTTCAATTTTATATGTAATTTTGATTCTTATGTAAATTAAGTGATGAATTATTAAATATTATATAGCTCGAATTAAGCCTTGAATTCGCATCAAGAATTATTTTGTTAAAAACATACGAGCATTCAAATCATATAATTCAGGCTGAAAAAATACTGATTTTTTAAAATTAACTTTGAATCCTGCCTCTGAAAGGCGTTTAAATACTTCTCTTAAATTTTGCAAATGCTTTTCTTTATTTGCGCCCGTAATTATTTACAATATTATCTATGAAATTAATTACATTTTTTATATCTTGCAAGACCTTTTCCATAGTTCTTTGAAAAATTGAACAAGCTGGTTTGGTTCCAAAAGGTAATCTTTTGACCAAATAAATTCTCTTATGAGTACTCCATGCCAATAGTTTACTGGTTTCTTCCGAAACTTCCAACTGATTATACGCCGTGCGGTATAATTTAATGAAAAATTCTCCGCCGCTTAATGCCGCAAATAACTCCCCAATTCTTGGTAAAGGATGTTTAACGTCTTCGAGATATTTATTGACTGTTACCTTATAATCCGCACAAATTCTTAATCTACCGTCTTTTTTAATGATTGGCACTAATGACGTACCCCATACCGAGTTATCAACTAACTCAATTATTCCTTTTTTTTCTAATTCTTACAGCTGTTCACCTACTTTCTCCTTAAATGCTAAAGGTATTGGCCTAGGCTTGACAAAAATCGGATTTGCCTCTAGCGCTAACTTAAGGTCTATCTTTTCAAACTTATATTTACCTAGCTTATCCTTGAATAAATCCTTATACTCTTGCAATAATCCATCCAGACTAATGTTCTCTTTTAAAGAATACAAAGATGCTATCTCAATTTTCAAAAGTTTCATTAAATCTTTGCCCATTAAAATCCTACTTCCTTTTTTAACTGCAATTAAATAGACATTAATGATCGTCTCCTTATATTTAATTCTAAAAAAATTTGCCCTTCCAGAATTAAAATACTTCCATCGTACATTCTTAACCTTACTTTTGAGTTCTCTAATTTGCGCTGTCCAAATTTTTCTTTAAAAATTTTCTCCGGTGTTACTGACTTACTGCACCTGTATCTAATTCCATATTAATGGACTGACCTTCGATATCAACACTAATCATTAAAGGCTCCTCGCTGTCAACTACATTGCATAAATTATACATGTCCACAATCTCCGTATCGCCGTTTTTCGCTTCCGATTCTAAATTTGTACTAGATACCGCACTCTTATCGCTTTTACAAATTTTAACCAAATGCCCTACTTTATTACAAATTTTACACTTGTACGCCTTGTACTTGCACTTTGCGAAAACGTGTTTGCTGACCTCGCAATGTACACACTTCGGTTTCTCTAGGGATTCTTGATGCTGCCCCGCTGCTTTCTTCTTTTCTTGCCCCGCTCCTTTCCGATAAGCCCCCTTGGCTTTACCTTGTCTTATGCTGTGGATGTCAACCGTACCCACCTTGGATGATGTTGCCAAAGCTGCTTTTTTCTTCATAGGCACTTCCAAAACAGATTGAAGTATTGTCGTATAATCCTCTTCGCAGACTGTCCAGAATTGACGCTTTTCTCAATCCGGCTACGAACCTGTCTTTGAAGTAGTCATCCAGTTGTACACCAAACTTGCAATTGCTTGCCTTGCTCTTGATTTGCGCAAACCACTCATTTACAGATTCTTTTTCAGCTTGCTTCAAATCGTAAAATTCGATTCTCTCCTTGAAGATTGACACTCTAGGCGCAAATTGTTTCTTCAAAATCTCACATAATTCTTCATAAGACCTATTAGGGTCCTATTAGGGTTCAATACTGCTACTTTACGTTCTTGCGACACTTGATTAGGAACAATGTACTGTCCGAGATGTTCCTGGTAAAGATTTCAATCCTCACCTATGCGAAATTCTGTTAATGCCCCGATTGTAGAATAAAATGTGATGTTTGGCATTATTTGCTCTCTGCTTTCCTTGCATTGACTGACCTTGTCGCACCATCTGAATTTCACCTTTTTGCTTTTGCAACTGCTTTTGCGATTAACTGCAACTGCTCGTGCTACAACTAAGTTTTGAATTGCTCCTGTTCTTTTCTCCTACGATCAAATACTTGCTGCTGCTCATTTGTTCCTGAGCCTTCTGCAATTGCTGCTTTTCCTTATCAAAATCGTTCGGCATTTCTAACTTCTTAACTTACGGCCGCCTTGGTCGTTATGAAATTGCAATAGGCTTGTAACTTTAATCTTCGTCGCCAATATGAGATGATCCGGTGGAATAAATAACTTTCAGAAATTAACGTAAATGGAATGCTTATTAACTATAATATTTAGCAATATAAACGTGTACGCAGGAAAACAATAGTACGAAAAGTAACGAAAAATCTTGAATGAATAGGTTCTTGGAGAGAGTAAAACCAACGCACAAAACATACTACTAAGGCGCCATCTAACATAACTATATTATTAAAATAACTAGCGTCATATATCACACTTATTATTATTTAAAAAGTTTTTTAACAATAAAGGTGGTAATTATCTCCCTGATTTGCATAAAAAGTTAAATGATTCTGAGCAGGGAGAGGAGGTGGAATGGACCTCGTTTTGCGTGCGTCCTAGGCAGAGAGAGAGGTGGAATGGACCACCCTTTGCATGGAAAGTCGTACGCTCTTAAACCCGATCTACATAAAGTTCATTCTACATAAGACGCAGGACGCAGGTCGCAGGTGAAACGTATTTCAGATTGTAATAGGTCGCAGATCGCAATACGCAGGACGCTAAAGTTGAAGTTGATCCAACTTTCTGCGTCCTGCATTCTGCGTCCTACAATCATATCATAATTAAAATACGTTTGGTTAGTTTAGATTTTGCATATATATTTAGATTTTGCGACCTGCGACCCGTGTTCTGCGTTTTATGTAGAATGGACTTAAGACGCAGAACGCAGGTCGCAAGTCACAAAACTAGAAACTAACCTAACGTATTTTAATTATGATATGATTGTAGGACGCAGAACACAGAACGCAGAAAGTTAGGTGAACTTCAACTTTCGTGTTCTGCGTTTTGCGTCCTACGTATTGCAGTCTGTGACTTATTACAATCTGAAATAAATTTCACTTGCGACTTGCGATCTGCGTTCTGCGTCTTATGTAGATCGGACTTTAGGCCGAGGGTGAGGTGAAGTAGACCTCGCTTCGCGCGGAAAATCGTACGCCCTCAGGCACAGAAGTGAAGTAAACTTCCCTTCGCGTGGAAAGTTATACACCCTTAGGTAGTGGAAAAAATGTGAAAAGTTATTACGTAAGCAGGGAAGGCTGTGAACACGAAGTAAAAGAAAGGAGATCAAACTCAAGTGGCCGGTCTCAAAAAAATGCTGGGCTCGAAACACGATGTCGGAAAAGTGCTGTATGGAAGAACAAATTCGAGCGCTCCTGTCGGACGAAACTGTCAATTTAGAGGATTTGATAAATATTTTTCTTCCCATTTTCCTGTAATTCTGTAAAATTGTGTATTTTCATGCGTAGAATATATTTTCTGAGAAGAAAAATTGTCGTTCACAAGTTTTTATTCTTTTTTATTTCAAAGTTTTTTTATGTCGATAAGTTAAAAAACAATAATTTAATGATAATTTATGACTATGCATAAATGTATGTATTTTTCGATAAAATAAATCATTTTTCAATCAATTTATACAAATTGAAATTTCTGTATTAAAAATAAAACGTGCATACATGCGTATTCCGTAGGCGTTATCATGTGGTAGATACTTCAAACTTTTCCTGCAACGGCACTAAAATCGCATCGTCCTGATTTTCCATGAGTTTTCCGGTATCTTGTATCGAGCCCATTTTTATCCTCGAATTTGGTCTCCTTCTTTTGACTCGGTGGGTGTGAAATAGTCCTGAATATTGTATTTGGCAGAAATAAGACGTTACTTTTTCAATGCTTTTTTATTCAAAACATTTTGTGTACAGTAAAATGAATAACAAATGACGGCTGAAACTTGTTGGAAGTCACTCAGAGTCATGACTTTAACATAAGATAATCTGAGCTGACTTCCTTAATTTAAACATTTTTTAAACAAGTTGAAAAGATAAAACTTATTATAGACTTATCCTGTTGAGGAGAAATATGTATGTATCACGATATCACATATTTTACCATAATTAATGCAGAGTTAATTACAGTTACTAATTACCTCGTCAGTGTCTGGCCGCTTTCTCCTGCGCTTGCAAGCTCGCTATTGCTTTGCCTGTGCCATATAACACTTTTGCGCGAATCTGGACTCTCCTTGTGGTTGTACAGGTCACCCCAGACGATGAACTTCCAGTATTGCCACCCGCAGTCGTGCCTAACTGCAAAGTACCACTCGTATAATTCGCGCCTCTGCAACTCGTGCAACCCTCCGACATTGTGCTGCTGATATTTTGGCGCTATTGTCGAGTATTTTTCCTGAACAAATAGTAATCTCGCAATAATTGTAAATGGGAAACAATATTAATACGAATTTAAAAAATTATATCGGAGTTTTAGAAACTGATTACAATCACGGTTGTGAATATAAAGCTCGGATGAGTATAAGTCTTGTATTCTTATTATTTTAATTTAATGTTGAACTGTTATACAATTATGTTATTGAATTCAATTCAATTTTAAATTATACTATTAATACTTTCTTTTCATTTAATTTCATGTTAATTTACGTTTAGAATACTATTAACATTTATTTTTATTATTTTTCTGATATTAAGGGGATGCTAAACCGATTACCCAACTCAATCAAGGTCGATAGTACAGACTTTTTTAATTCCAAATTCGATAATAGTGGTGACATCTTTGATTTAGTTTTTACATTATATTATATTAATATATATCATTCCGTCTTATTCAAACGTATACATCTGTTCTTATCTAACATATGCCAGCACCATCTATCGCAAGACCGCGCAACTACTGCTACACAGAATTTCGGCTCTGTTGACAGTCCCAGTCTTCGCAAAGCACCTGTATACACGTATTTTCTATTCGGTGGAAATATTTCTTTTCTGGACTTTCAATCTTAGTTCTACAAACTCGGTATCGTTCGTTTCAATAATGTGACCTCAGCTGCACGCTTATTTTCAAGATATGGACTCTAAAACTCTTATATCAAGCAAATATATATCTGAGGTGACAGCTGTACGAGCCAAAAATAAGTAAATTTTTAACGAATCTGAAACTTTTTTTCGATTTTCTCACGAAATCCAGTGCAGCTGAGGTCCCGTTTGTGCGTACTTTAATTTAAGCAATAATACTTTTGCAATCCGTACATCCAATACAGAGATTTTTCACCGAATGGAAATGTGGTAAAACAGGAGGCTTTAGTATCGCCTTAATGGCTGTTCTAAATTCTACATTGTTTGCAATCGAATTCTTATAACGAATTTGCATAATATTTTTAATACATTAATGATGAATATATTGTGACAAATTAAAATAGTTGTTAGGGCCGGTTGTTTCTATCTTTGGATAAATTTTGTGATAATTTATCTAATATGTAAATAAAAGAATAAGAATGAAGAAAAAAAGAGAATAAGAGAGTGATTGAAGTTTCACGAAAAATGGAACATCTTATTCATGAAATTTATTAATCAAAGAACATCGGTTTTAAAAATATTGGGTTATGTTTCACATTATGTTGAAAAAAGTATTAGGCATATGCAAAAAAAAGTGCAGGGGCCAAGGACTAAATAGCAGTACCAAAGAAAAGCATAAAGCATATTTGATGACTATAATCGTTGTATCATGTCGCAACATCGCTGGACATGACCGTCAGTGTTAGTTTATGTATTAGTGTCGCGTCATGAATGTGTGTATGTATTCGAGCAATTCTCCGATAAAGATCATATATTTTCACGTCGTCCTAATTGTATCCATGTAACTTGTATTAGATACACGGTCTTTTACTACGTTTTGTAAAAATTTTAAATTTAAATTAATGTCTGTCTTCTTTGATTATTAATTGATTCCGATAATTCAATCAACGATGATATAAAATATCGCGACTTAAGGAGATAGGACACTTTGACCAATTTTAAAAATGAAGATTCTAAGGGTTTGGAAAAAGAATAAATGCGACATATTTATTATTTTTTTACTTTATTCATACATATATAATGTACTTATTACGTTTATTTATATGCAAATTTTATTAAAAAATATTAATCCTGCGATAAAATACGGTGATCCGCGTAAAATATGATTTTAAATTTTAAACTTCAATTTCGGTATGGCCTCCAACGAATAAATTCTTGAAACAAGGCTACGGAACCAAGCCGGTTGTTGATGCTTAGTGTGTATTTACAACATCAACATAAAAATAATAAAGATGATTAATAAAATAATAAAGTTTATTATTAAAAATAATAAAACGTACGTTTTGAACTTTTCACATCAGGCCATCTTCAGTGTCACCAAATAAATTAATATTACATACGTAAACATTCAACATTGTGTTCCAATGTCCACCCTACCAATAGTACATCAAATTTCTATAGACGCAACGTATTCGTATAATGATGTTGATGAATCTTCGGTGGTGCGACTCCATGTTCAGTACTATTCATATGCAGGGTTCGGTCGTATTTCAAATGAATTTATTTAAAATATATATTTTAAATAAAGGAGAAATTAGAAAGTTATTAAGTATTTATTATTTTAAACAACTTCTTCTGACCTACTTCTTATTCCATATTTTAAATAAGTTTGTGGAACTTATTTTTTATTTTTTATTTCGAATAAATCGTGTCACTCTTTTATCGATTACAATATTTTAAATAATTGAACAATTTTCTGAAACCTATTTTTTATTTAAAATAAATCATATCAGTTATCATTTTTATTTTATTTATAATAATTACTTATAATTACTATCAACTTAATAAGTAATATAATAATTACAAACTTATTAAGTTTATATATTCTTATTACTTAAATATTTATTTTCTTGCCTAATACTAAGTATAACTATAATAACATTAATTAGAGGCTATAGTTATAAAAAAATGGTAAAATCTGAAATGTTATAAACTTATAAATGTATAATCAAATGTATGTTCATATATCAAAATAAACAAAATTATTAAAATATTTTGAATTTCCTATTTAAAACGTTTATTTAAAATATATATCTTATTTTATATTTTGAGTTAATTTTTGAAATGTACTTTTTACTTAAAATAAAAAATAGATTTCGAGAACTTCTTTTAAATATAAGATAAGTTATTTTAAATAAATTTTCGAAAACAATTTCTTATTTCAAATAAGAATATTCTTTAAAAACTTATTTAAAATAAAAAAGCAAGCTATTTTGACATTTTAAATAAAAGTTATTATATATTTTAAATAAATAAGATACATTTCAGAGTCCTATTTCTTATTTTTTATTTTTAAAATTTTTTGCGACGTATTTCTTATTTAATATTTAACATAAATTTTTGGAACCTATTTTATATTTATCATTTCGAATAAGTCGTATCACTCTTTTATCGACTAATACGATTATATATTTAAAATAAGTTTCAGGAACTTATTATATATTTTATATTTTAAATAGGTCGTATCAGTTATTTTACCGAGCCCTGTTCTTATGTATAAAGAGATTCTCATGTATATGGTATCTTAACAAAATTACCTATTTAAAAAAAGGTAAAAAAAAGGCGCCAAGTGTGCACGTACCTTCCATAAAAAATTGTAATTTACATAAGCTAAAAAAAAACCGTTAAATAAATAATATAGTTCAAGTGGTAATGTTGTTAATTTTTTATTATAAATTACCCCTCAGTAGTACGTATGCATGTATTAAAAAAGAAATGAAATGAAATCTTTAAATTACGCCAATTGCAAAATGAATATATAATTTCTTGCAACATATAACATATATTATTGTATTTTGTAAATTGCGAAAAGAACATATATTTTATTGCAACATATAACATTTAATTAACGAAACAAATTGATACGTACCTTTATTTTTCTATTCAAGAGTCTTTTATATTTGTAATGGAATACAACTTTAATCTAAAAAAAATTAAAGACGAAGCATCACAAAATGAGAAAATTTTATTAAAATAAAATTTTTTATGTAAAAATACTTGGCGCGCTGCTAAACCTCAAAATATAATAAGTAAATGTTACATAAAAGAAATAAACAATGTTTACTGTTTAATTAACAACAATTAACATTAAAATTACAATCACAATTACAATTAAGATTATAATTAATTTTAAATCTACTTTTAAATTTAATTTAAACCGCACGTCTTACAAATCTGAAATCATTATTTCTATATTAGACTTATATGCTTTTACAATATATAACGCACACCACATAAATACGTATTCTATATTAAATCTAAGCTGCATACCTATCTAAATCTGATCGCACATATGAAAACGCTGTATATTACTAATTCTCTTTCTTAAATCTCTTCATTACTTTTCATATTTGGTATTTTTAATTATTTGCTTGTACGCACGCGCGTAAGCACGCACGACGGCACACACACACACACACACACACACACACACACACACACACACACACACACACACACACACACACACACACACACACACAGAGTATATTGTTAGTCCACCTCATTTTCTTACTTAATCTCTTCATTATTTTTTTTATTCAATATTATTTGATGATCATGTTATTATATATTTTGAGGTTTAGCAGCGCGCCAAGTATTTTTACATAAAAAATTTTATTTTAATAAAATTTTCTCATTTTGTGATGCTTCGTCTTTAATTTTTTTTAGTTTAAAGTTGTATTCCATTGCAAATATAAAAGACTCTCGAATAGAAAGATAAAGGTACGTATCATTTTGTC
>NW_017299831.1:21295-35480 GCF_001594075.2 Trachymyrmex cornetzi | reverse complement strand
TATATCTCTTCACACGTGTGCGTATTATTAGAACATATTATTTATTAACAACATTTTCTAAAAATAATGTAGAAATGTTTTTAGCAGCTCTAGACCATTGCTTTTTTGTAACTCGCGTATCATCAGCTTCAATCCAAGGTAAATCTTCTCTATACATTATACTTATAAAATGATCGTTTTCGATACATGAACCATAGTGAAATATAACATTCATAACTTTATACGGCTGTCCAGCTATTAATATTGCACTTGTTGGAAGAGCACATAAATTAATTTTTTTTGGCACCTTCACTAATGTTCCATTTTGGTATGAAAATGAAATTAAATGGATGATTATCTGTTTCATCTCTCAATGTTATTTCATTTTTAAATAATATATCATTTCCCTCACAACGTGCACATAATTTATTATTTTATTTAGACCAATGTGAAAATCAAGTATTTAGTAAATTTTAAGATTAAAACTTTCGTTGTTCGAATTGTGTTAACAAAAATTGAGAAAATAAAATTATTATTAGTAGTAACTTTTGTATCACCACATGTTATGCATCGACAAGTAGAAATAATTTGATGCTCTACCAAATTTGCTATAAAATCATATTTAGTACAAAGAGCTACAACAAAATCAAATGCATCTCGTTTAATACCAGTCGAAGAATACTCCCCTATATATTTTCGTACTGCGTAGGTACTCAAATTAAGTACATATTCTGTTTCTATATCGATGCTCTAATATATTTAAAACATTTAGCTTATCAGAATTAAATAATTGTTTTCTAATAATAATTAAATAAAATAAACATTGTAATGTAGCATTGGCATAGCATGAAACTGTCAGTATTTTGAAAACCACGTATAACCCAAGAAGTAATATTTTGTCGAACTTTTTGATCTAACTGTTGAACGGAAGTTATTATTTTCGGTAATGTCCATGGCACATCTTTAATTTTACGATAACTCTTTTGAAATAGTAATAATAATTTGTGCTTCTGGTTTATGTAGTCGTTTAGCCGATTTTATTCAATAATTGCTTCTTCACTAGTTATTATAGATAAAGAATCATGATTAATCAAATACGCGTTAAGTTTCACTCTTGTTGCTAATTTTACTTTAATTTTATATATAAAATTAGAATTCTATGAAGGTATTGTGAATAGCAGCTTAATGGACAAAACGCTTTATGTATGTTACACGTACGACTGAAAAAATTTGAAAATCTGAAATAGTGCCTTTTTGGGAAATAATCTCCAGTTCTCGGTATCGGCTGCACCAATCTTATTCGAACTGATCGCAAACGAAAGATGCCGACGACATATAATAAAAGTGTTTTTAGATCTTTGATTGCGGCTTTAGTTTCTGAGTAATTTTAATCTAAAGCGTATAAAAATTTAAAACGGGCCGCTTGACCGCTTAACGTGTGAACGTCATCGCGTATATATGGTATTCATGCCGTTACCAAATTCGCGAGGCTATAAACGGCATGAATACCATATATACTTAATGATGTTCACACATCAAGCGGCCTGTTTTATATTTTTATACACTTTTAATTTAAAAGTAACTTATTAAAGTATTAAAGTAACTATACAGTGAAATTTCGACACATAATACAGTGCTAATGAAACTATAGATAAATAAGTCGGTAAATGACAGCTAAAATCACTAGATTTATAAAGTACAGCAATTATTCCGCCATTTTGGCTCCAACATGCGGTTCATTCAAAACATGCATATGAGTATGTATGTGTTTTATAAATAAATAGATTAAATACATTACACTTAATGTGTAGATAAGTTATGAAAATGAGTACTATTTACACTTTTCGACGCCATTTTGGTTCCAAATCCTTATACATTGGTCTTACGGATTGCGGTATTTTATAAATCTAGACTTTAATGACAGCAATAAACGAGTGCCATCTACCGTCGAAAAAATATGAAAAGGAGATGACTTTTTGAGGCGACGTATATTACATAAAATTTTGACATTTCGGATTTCGCATCACGATATCTCCGTTCGTGGGACACGTAGAGGTAAAATAAACGTTTATTATATATTTCGGACCCAAACTGTCGATGGAGCTCGTATTCAGAACTCGATCGGTCTAGCCTTTATTAAAAAAACCGAGAATTTCGGATGCTCGGATGCCCGCAACTCGTTGACTCGCGTAAAGACACGGTAGTGTCTCGCGCTGCGCGCCCACTTGGCGCGAGACACTACCGTGTCTCTTGATAATTTATAACTGCCTTTTTTTGTAAATTGTTGTATAATCGGCAGATTTCTGTCTTAGTTCACCGTTTCGACAATATTATTCGGTCTCAGTTCACCGTTTCGACATTATTCAATATTATTGTCGGTGAACTAAGACAGAAATCTGCCGATTATACAACAATTTACAAAAAACGGCAGTTATAAATTATACCATATAGGGGAGACCGGGGACAAAAGTAACATTTTGACTTTGAAGTGTTATAACAGCTAAAATATAATATTTACATTTAAAAAAGTATGTATCTTTAGTTGTAGGATTTATTTAGCTACAAAATTTTCTTTGATTCAATTTTTCAATGTAACTGGAAAAAAAATTATATTTGTTTAAAGACTATGAGGAATTTTGTTACAACCGTCCCAACCTCTGGAACGATTGTAACAGTAGAGAGGGACAATTGTACCATACTATTTATAAATAAAATAATGGTTATTTTATTGGTTTTAATGATAAAGATACATAATAAAGAAAGGCTGAAATAATTCAAATAAAACAAAATAAATCAGAAGAGCCAAAACAAATTTTAATATACATATGATACAGTTGACATTAAGTAAAATAAAAAAAACAAAATAAAAATATGTCTACATCAAACTAAAAATATGTCTACATCAACTAACGTTTCGACTACCTTCATTTTCAAAGTTATAAACAAGTATGTATATGAAAGCGGTTGACTACAATAGATTAACATAGATCACTAAATTATTAAAAATAAACCTTCGTTGTCCAGGCCTGATTTCAGTTATACGTAGTCGACGGAAGGTAGATCCTGGATTTACGCCAAACATTCAAATATCGCTGAGTATCCAACAATGAATAGATGTAGTTGTCAAAAAATCAATCCTGGATATACACCATGGTTCGAACAAAAAGTATTTGCCAAATATAAAAAAAGTCACTGATAATGCTATTGAGTAAGTCAAAGTAACAACAGTCCTTACAAAATCCAGATTCTACAGTATAAAATTGAATAATTGACCCCAGGCATCGATGTTACTATTGTCCCCTAATGGTATTTCATGATTCATAGTAAATTTTTTAAATAAAAACCTAGATAAAAATCAACTCAAATGTGAAAAACATCAACACAGATAATCATTAAAACATATTAAAATAATACAATATACCTTTGTTATAAAAAGAAAATATTTTGAATTTTGTGCACGCAATAAAAGTTACTCGATGCATGAAAAAAGTTTCTGCTTCTGCACTCATGCACGTTACGCGAAAATCAGCATGTAACGAACGATTCAATGCCTATCTGTTTATAGAATTTTACCACGCGGCCACATACATATATCTATAGTTTAAGAAATATTGACGATGTTACTATTGTCCCGTGTTACTTTTGTCCCCGGTCTCCCCTACATGAAAATCTCTTTATACATATGAATGGTACTGAACATGGAATCGCACCACCGAATATTCATGAACATTATTATACGAATACGTTGCGTCTATAGAAATTTGATGTACTATTGATAGGGTGGACATTGGAACACAATGTTAAACGTTTGCGTATGTAATACTAATTTATTTAGTGACACTGAAGATGGCCTGATGTGAAAAGGTCGAAACGTGTGTCTTATCATTTTTAATAATAAATGTCAACTTTATTATTTTTATATTAATGTTTTAAATTCACACTAAGCATCAACAACTGGCTTGACTCCGTAACCTTGTTATTACGTATTGTTAAAATATGATTTTATGTGCACCAGTAAACAGTGTACAGGGTGTTGCAGATACATACTAGACAGTACGACGAGTTGCGTGGTAAACTTTGCATGGGCAGACGCGGTTTTATAGACAATGACAGTGACTTTATAACATAAACTTTATAATATAAAGTCATTGTCATTGTATAATGTATAAAGTCACTGTCATTGTCTATTAAACTACGCTTGGCCATGCAAAGTTTGCTGCGCAACCCGTCGTACTGCCTAGTATGTATCTGCAACACCCTGTACATGATTCCGCCATTTTGGTTATCTTGGAACAAAAAATCGGAACAGTTTTATACATTATAATTTACTGCCTTCTGTCTGACCGAGCTTTTTTTGTACATTCCCCCCTTTTACATTCCGGCAAGGGGGAGATGGAATGAAACTACTTTTGCGTGGAAATTCATGTGTTACTCAAGTAGAAATTTGGTCGGTTACGCCCGATGTACGATCAGGTCATGTCCAGGAAATGGTAGAGTATGCCCTATAGTCAGGAATTCTCCACTTGGGCCTGATCAGGGAACGGTAGGGTACACCCTAGTATGGCTTTACCGATTTGCGTCTGATCCGGTGCAAATCAGAGCACTCTTCTCAATATTTTTTTAAGGTAATTCTTACATGGACCTGATTTCTTTGCCCTTACATTACCCTCTAGTCTGGTTAAACCGTCAAGAGTTATAAGCGAGGGACACTGGCTGCTCCGACGAAAATTAAACACAAAAGAAAGCGCAAAGAAAGAGCAAATAAATATTTTTATTTTTTTACGCTTTAAAAAAGTAAAGTTATATTGATACATACAATATAATAAATAATAATATGTACATTATATATAAGTTATATATCCTTTCAGATTAATAAAATAATTAATTCATAATATTTCTTTGGCATTTTAAATTTAAATACAGTCAAAACTCCTAAAACCTAACCAATACTGAATACTAGAAACATCACTCAAATGCTTCCGCGTATTATTTTATCCTTATTGTTCACCGAATGTTAAATAAGGATAAAACGATATATGGAGACACTAGGGTGATGTTTCCGAACGCAGATTTATAACCTAGTCTAACCCTAGCATCAAATATCCTAGTAGTACCGTACCAGAGTAGTACCCTACCAGAATTGCGTTAAAAAATATAAGGCGCAAAAAGAGGCTACTTATAAGGCCCTGATAAGGTCTGCCTGATCAGGCAGAAGACGTTCCGGACATTACATTAGCCCTCAGGGCCTGGTAGAATTTCCTCATCATTACCTGATCAGGCATCATCCTTGTTTGGACCTTATCAGGACCCGTGTACAATTTCTACTCGGGTAGGCAGGGGGAGATAAGGTAGAATAAATAATTAAAAAAATAGGTAGACTATATATTTTTTTACCTCCCTCGACTTATTATCATTATTTGAGTCATAACAAAGATTATTATTAGCATTGCAGCCAAATAATGTCTGAATTAGAAAAAAATCCTATATTTTGCATAATTACCCGAATTTATACTAATTTGTACTACACTGAAAGTAAATTTTAACATTTTATATTTTTTCTCCTTAAAATGATTTTACTAGTATATACGAGGCCTGAACATGAAGATGGCATTACTCGCCAAAATTATTCTGGTACTACAATCGTACATGTTTTGCAAGATACTTATAAATATTGTAGCCATTTTTGACGCTCAGTTGTTTGAAAATCATTTGTGCCAATCGATCTCAGTTTTCGTTTGATGAAAATCTGTGTTCTTCAAGCCTAACTTTGAGCCTAGGAAACAGGAAAATGTCGGGGATCAGATCTGGTAAATACGGTGGGTAGTTAATTAATTCGAACCTCAGTTCTTAAATTTTTATTATGGCGATCGTCGATATTCGATTTTTTCCATTTTTACAAAGACAGTGACATCAACTGACACAAATAACTGTCTAAAAACTGAGCGTCCAAAATAGCGTAACAAAGGTTACAATTTTCACAGATATGTTGCAAAACATGTATGATTGTACACTGTTAGAAATTTCTCAATGAATTTTTATTAACATGTAAAGGAAGCATGTGGTTATGCACGAAATTAAATGTAATGAATGATGTAAATAAAAACTAAATTACAGTAGTCTTAAATGTGATGAACGTGTGTATTGAAATTAATGAACACATTATTATAGAAATTAATTTACATGTTAATGAAAAGTATGAGATCTGTAACTGAAAAGTAATTTACGTTAATGACATGTAAGAAACGTAAACGTATTAAACGTTAAGCGTTAATAGTATTAGGCTTAATTAAAATATTATTAATATTCGTAAATGTGTGTAAAAGTACATTAAATTTTAATACGCTTAACTTTTAAGTTAAACGTATTGAAATTTAATGTACTGCAAACTTAAATTTCATTAATACGTACATTAATACTTATTTCAATTACGATTAATTAAATGTCATTTATATCCGTAAATGAAAAGTATATTAAATTTCATTACACTTAATTTTTCAGTTACTGTAAACTTAAATCTCATTAACATGTGCATTAATAGTCCCTTCAGTTACAGAGAAATTAAACTTCATTCACCAACGTACATTAAAAGTTAATGAAATTTAAGAACATTTCTAACACTGTATTTTTCTTTTTTTCTTTTATTTTGAATTGGTCTTGCCATACTGTGAGAGAAAAAAATAGTTCCATATAATTGAACTACAATTTACAGTCATTTTTTGGGTCAACTATAAATTTATAATTGTTTTAAACGTGCCCATTGTAGCTGCTTCAACATTAAAGTATAATCATTACATCTATGACATGCATTAAGTTTTGTTACCATGCGAATTAATTTTTCCTGATCATATCTCTTAGTTATTATTACCATGTAAATAGTTGGCGAATGTTAAAAAAATAGTTATATTCACTATAATCACGGTTGCATTTATTACACAAAAATGATTATTTTTATTTACCATTCGTATATAATATTTTACTATATTAATAATTCAGATTATCATAATTTATAGTACATTTTTCCATATTTGAGAGAACTATAAATATAAATTTATTATTGCCAATATTATAGCAATAATAATCATAAAAATGGACCTTCTAATCATAATTTTTTAACCATGCAATTATAGTCACAAATACTTTTCTCTCTGTGCAGTTTAATATTAAGCTAGCAGCGTCATAATTTTTTTTTAAATAACACACAGTACAAAGTTATCATTAATGGTACTTATATATTTAGTACAAAATAAATACTAAAAATTCCGATAGATCTGATTTGGTCCTGCTAACTTTATAAAGCTTGCACCTTGTTATTGTAGCGCCATGATGCTTATATATTAGTTTGACTTTTCATTCTCTATAATTAAACTTTTGGATAATTTTAAAATAATTAATTGCAAATTTTTTTAACTATGACGTTATTAATTATAAATGATAGATATTAATTATATTATATCGAGTAGCACTATGCAATTGAACGGTGTAATTTCTTTGCTACGCAATCGAAGACATCTCGACCGTCTATTATAATGTGCAGCTTTGACCTCTGTGCCGTTCAATAAGGGAAAATCTGGGTTAATTATACTAATTGCAATATATAGCGAGTTTTTTCACTTGTGACCTTACCAGAAAAAGGCAAAGCTTCGTAATTTTTTGTTTGATTTGTTTGTAAAAAGTGAATTTTGTGAGGAAATATAGCTCGATACAAAACAGATACAAATGCGAAAATAAAATTAATAAAATTAATTATACTATATGTTTCTTATAGATAATAGTGTATGCGTCTGGAAAAACGATTTTCCTTTATTGCAGACCTCTTTTCAAACTGGATATCAAAAAATTAGTCACTAATTTTTATTGAAGCTTTTGAAGATTTAGTAACAAAAAAGTAAATATTTTTCAAAAGATTATTTAATGTAAATTAAGAACATATTTAACTTTGTTTTATGTATGTAACTCCAATTGTATCATAAACTAACACATTACAAATTAAAATGCAAATTACACTCTCACTAATCTCTTTCATCGATTATTGTAAAATTGTTCGTACCGATTGAATCTTTTAAGATGAATCGAGCGACTTCAGACTTTGTCAGACACTGTCACGAACTATGTCACGAAACATTCTCCCTGATCTAATTTTGCTTTCTAGTAACAGATTTACAATGTTCGACCAATCCTTTTGAGATGATCACCAATTCGAAAAAACGCGCAATTTTTTGCGGGATTCCCCGACGTCTCGTTTTACTCGATCAGAGAATAGAGATGCGTGTTTAAAATTGGCGACAAAGAACGTTTGTATGTTCGCATCCACGGTGCGAAGGCGCCGAAGGAACTGATCGACCGTGTTCCAAATAGCCGCTTGGTAAGCTTCACCGAACATTCGTCTCTTTTCTTCTTCTTCCTGTGCGTTGTGTCGACTATTTGTCGACATCCTCGCCATCGTTAGAGTTGTCCTCTCCATTACCGTTGTCCACCTCCTCATCTGGAGCGAAAATGATAGGGATCAAGACGACCAAAATTCGGGTAATTAGTGGAACTTCGCAATTATTGAAGCCACGAACACCGTTCATAAATTGTAATGTCAAATAAATTAAAATTAAATTAGAAAGTAAACGAGAATAAATCGATTTATCCGATTCTTAGATTTTTTAAAATATTACACATAAATTTTTATCACAGACAGAAAGAAAACTTTAATTCATTTGATTTAATTGCCAATTGATATCGAAAATTATAAAATTTTTTAATAGCTATCTTAGAATCTTTATTATCGCATATATTTACGAATCTGCTCAACGAAAAATTCACGTGTTTAAAATTTCATTCTCGGCTATTCAGTCTTGACTCCTTAGCGCGGCTGAGTCACGATCGTGAAGTCCGCGTTACAAAGACGGAGAACAAAGGAGAACGAGGGAGTCAGTAGACGTAAAGAGAAAGATCGAAGAGGAGAGGTATGCATTGCGTAGCGTGCATACGGTAGAAGCAACTCGTCTCGATACGTAATAACCTTCGATTGATAAAAATTCGACCAGCATAATTCTTTCGCAACACGGTTGTGCACATGCATCTGTGCGGCTGAGAGATCCGTGTAAAGCACTGCCCGACACCAGTCGGGCAGTACGGTTCTGTAGAAAGAGGGGGCACGGTCACCGCCGAATGCGTTTCTGGGTCTCTCCGCGGGTCTTGCAGCTACGTGACGCCAAAGAGTACGTAGCTCATGGTAGAAATGTAGGGTACCGCCGGACTTAGAGATGAGTAAATAATTTCTTATTTACTCATGGAACCGTGTCCCATCTCAGAACGGATATTTTTATAAGAAGAAAAGAGAAAAAAAAGAAGAAAAAATAGGAGAAGAAGAAAAGAAAAAGAGAATTAGAAGTAAGAGTTTACCCATATCTTCTAGATACTTTTTTATCCTTTACTTCTTTACAAGATTTATTTCTGCGTTTAGGGCAGTTCCTCGCAATGCCGTCACTGCACAATGACATGTAAAAATAATGTCCGCACTGTAGATTGCTATACTCACGTCATGTTATACATTTAATATTTAGAATATGCCAAAGATCTTCTTCAAGACATACAAATACCTTCTCAGGATATTAATCACATTCTTCAGTTTTGATACCTCTGATAATAAACAACCGAACAAGCAGGACATCTTTGAAATTGGTTTCTGCAGGAGTTTGGGGATATAAAACTGTTTAATTTTAAATACTTCTATTATTATTTACAAAATAGAATACAATTGCTAAGTGTTTAAGATGAACTCAAGGTGAGCAAAATTATTTTTGCTTTAAATAAAGAAATGACACTACTTATAGATAAAACGTATGGTCTGTATTTCATCTTTATTTATAATTACGTATTATACTTTATACTTCGCAGAGCTGGATATAACGCCGACTATTGTGTCAGTAAACTGCTTTTACGGCCATCACGCGGAACAAGTTGATGTAATAATTTGATTGATACTCGCATGACTTGTTGCATATTCAGCCGCGTGCTATTATCCGACTCGCAATCAAAATTGCCATTAATGAAATTACAAATCTGTCATTTGCAAATCTATGCACAGCCTTGCATCAAAATGCGTCGTATTCAGCAGGATGCCGATCGCATTGTGATAAACGTGCATCATTCTGCGATTCCACACAAAAGAATTGAAAGCTGTAAAATTAAAGAGAAAGAAAAATTTGGAATAAGTAAACTTATTAATTTTGATCATTTGACAGATCGTCAATTTAATATTAATTTATTAATTGCGTTAGTTACACTTATATTTCGAATTATTCATTATTGCTTGATATCAACACAGTAATTAAATTGATTATTAATCTCAATTTAATCGTACGAGGAGTAGAAACCCTTACTCTGCAGTCCTTTGCTAAAGCTAATGTCTTTGGGGGTAAATTACTACTTAATTTAATAGTTATAACTATTAATTTATGTATGTATTTATATATATGTATATGTATGTATTTATATGTATGTATATGTATGTATTTATATGTGTATTTATATTTAATAATTACAATTAATAAAATAATATTGATAACGTCGTATTTGTGGCAATAATTATATTAAAAAATTTTAATAGTTCTCAAAACAATTCTCGTTCTCATGACTATAAAATTATTATAGCGAATTTTGAAATTTCAAAGATATCACATTATCGTTTGTAAAATTATTTTGCTTTTTTTGAGAGTACGCTCTTCGGCTAGGGAACCTTGAACGCGCGTCATATTGATAATTATCTACTTCTTGAGGTAAAAAAAGATAATAAGGAATACCGTTATTAGTGGTACGAAGCATTTTTATTCCGTGACGCCGTGCAATTAAATATCGAAGCGAGCTAATTCTACGCTGACCATGTAACATGGCGTTATCAGCTAGTAGGTCAGTCAACAACGAGGTCAGCCGAGGACGAATCCGGATTACGGGTCAGCCAATCGCGTACGGTTTGCCCGACAATGAGTATTAACTGTATACATATACCACACAACCGCAACACCGTTAAATTCATGCCGCACTTACGCAGTGGCGTAACACCAGCTTTGGCCGACTAAAGTAAGGTAAATGTATCAATTAGCAATTAGTAGACATGACTCAATTCGTTGGACAAAGTAGTACAAAATGTTAAATATTAAGCTTTTAATGATATGTACGACTCTAAATAAAATTTGTTTATAAACATTTAATAACGAATTTATTTAAAGTCGTATATATTATTACGAACTTAATATTTGAAATGTTTTATTACTTTGTTCAACAATTAGTTCATGTTCACTAATTGGTACATTTAGCTTAAGCCTGAAAGAGAACTTTTTAGAGCTCGATTTGATAAAGCTTTGCCTTTTGCAATTGGTGCAGATTCTTTTTCTAAGCGTTTCTTTTCAAATATTTCGCACACCCTAGTTTCCAGTAATGCGTCGTCTACAATAGAGAAATAAGTTTTAAGCCGTAGGAAATTAGCAAATCAGACGATCATTCTTCTCACATACAATGGTGATTTATCAGTTTCTTACGGCTTAAAGATTATTTCTCGATCTATTGTAGACAACACGTAAATAGACAAGCGGACCAGGCCAAATTAATTTCGCGCCGGTATGACAGCTCTGCTAATGCAATTAGCGGCGACCAAGTAAATTATCAACAATTGTTGTCCTTAACAATTATTGTCCTTAACTACGCTACTCAACAAAATTAAAGGATCATTCCATCCTGCAAAAATAGGTAAATTTCAAGATAGAATAACTTCGTCAAAAATTATCGTATCGAGATTTATAAAAAAGCATTCTAAAGCTTGAAATCTCTACTTTTTAAACCTGTACTTTAAAAAACCGTATTACTCATATTTCATAAAGTTACACAAACATAAATGAAGATGAATCAGATCTCAAAATTTTTTACGAAATTTGCGAAGTTCCACGGAGCCAAGTAAAAATTGTACGCAAACGCCATTGACATCTTTCGAAAGAGTGAACCGCATTTTTGTGTACAATTTTTACTTGGCTCCGTGGAACTTCGCAAATTTCGTAAAAAATTTTGAGATCTGATGCATCTTTATTTATGTTTGTGTAACTTTATGAAATATGAGTAATACGGTTTTTTAAAGGACAGGTTTGAAAAGTAGAGATTTCAAGCTTCAGAATGCTTTTTTAAAAATCTTGATACGATGATTTTTAACGAAGTTATTCTATCTCGAAATTTACCTATTTTTGCAGGATGGAACAAGTGATCCTTTAATTTTGTTGAGTAGTGTATTACACGTAAGAAACAACCGGTTGATGATTTAAATTACTATGACTTTCTCTCGTTCCTTCTCGATGTTCTTCTATAATTTTCATTCCGCAAACAAACTTGTCTTTAAATTGATATCGTTTGTAAAAATGTACACATAAAGGAAACTCATTTGCGGTGCATTTGCTAGAAGAGCAAAATATAGGATCGTGCTTAGGGTGGGGGGATAAGTAAGGAGTAAGTAGTGTAATTCTCGTAGCAAATCAAGAAGCAAGACGGAAGTAGGTCAGCAGGACTATCGGTCATGAGGGTCCGGGTTCTTGTCTCATTCACGTATTTGATTCGCCGGAGGTGATAATGTTGAAATTGGATAGCATCCGTCAGATGCAGACTGTTCTAGAAGAGATAAGAATCGGCATTGTGGCAGTATATGAAAAAAATTCAGTATATCCTTATATTTATTTATAAAAAGAATTATAGTTTGTTAAATAATTGTCCACGTATACACGAAAAAAAACAGCAGCAATCCCATAAGAAATTGACTTTCGGTGAAATCAGTTTTTTTCATATGTTGTAACTTATGATAGGCTACATAAAATATGAATGACTTAAAATAAAGAAATGAACAATTTTCGTATTCAATCGTAATTATACAGGGTGTCCCGAACTTTTTTGCCAATCATTTTTGTATAGATAGAGCGAACTAAACTGAGTCGAAAGTCCTCTACCATTTTGCAATTTTCGCAATAGTTAACAAGATATTAATTACTAAAAATTGTCAAATATTAGTTTTGAATAATTTTTTCCTCAAATAATATCAACTTTACAGAAAAACTGCAAGAAACAAAAATCATTTATTTTCTTCTCGTAAAGTTCTGAGAATTTTTTCAGAATTTTTAATCATCTTTTTAGTACTGCATTTTCTTATTTTTATCACGAGAAAATACGATATTAAAAAATTCTGAAAAAATTTCACTGGGAAAACTAGTGCAACCCTGAGGTGCGTTCCGTATCGCGCATGATGCGCATGATGCATCCATTGTCCTTGTTTAACATTTGGTAAGCAACAAGGATAAACGATGCATTATGCGCATCATGCAAGAAACGGAACGCACCCTGGTGCGCACTGAGTGCAATTGTGCTGTTCCACTGTGAAAACTAGTTCAGTGTTTAATGTTCCATTGTTAAAACTAGTACACAAAACTTGCACTGAGTTCAACTTTTGCTCCACTGTCTTTGAAGTCAGTGGAGACCAGTGCAAGTTGAGGTTGTGTTCATGCTAAGGTATAATATTATGTTATGCTATGATATTACATTATTGTAATTAATGTTATAACAATGACAATGTTTAGTTTCAATGTTTCTAAAGCCCAATGTCCACGATACTAGAAATCGGTCCGAGATCTCGGCCAGAGAAAAAATTAACAAATCACATTTGAACAATTTGATCACATGACTATTGCGATTGGTCAATTCTTTCTTCATCCGAGGTCTCGGACTGATATCTAGCATCGTGGACACAAGGCTTAATAATAGCTATGCAATGACATTTTTATGTTTAAAACTCTTGAACTGTAAAAATTTAATTTAAAAAAATGTTTTAAAAATAAATGAATCAGAATTTCGTAAAATAAGTAATTACGTGCTCGTAAATAAGTTTGGACATAGTTATACATATCTTCTATTTCGGCTCGTAAATAAGTTTGGACATAGTTATATACGAGGGGCACTACTTATATTTTGAGCCTTGGCAACACTGAGTGTCGTTAGGTGCCATCGGACGTTTCCACTAGAAAGTTTGACATTTTTGACCATAACTTTCTTCAGAACGTTTTGTTATTTGAGCGCGATTTGTATTGTTTACAGTCATTTGAAAATTGTGTCTCAGCGAAAAAATAGAATTAACTCGTGAAAATTTTCGTGCAATGATTTATTACGACTTTCAACGTGGATTATCAAGACAGGA
>NW_017299831.1:15446-20654 GCF_001594075.2 Trachymyrmex cornetzi | reverse complement strand
AATGGGTCATCCGCCGTACAGTCCTGATTTGGCACCAAATGACCTCTTTTTGTTCCCGAACGTCAAGAATAAATTGCGTGGACAACGATTTTCGTCGGCAGAAGAAGCCGTTGAAAGACCATATTTTGGAGGTGTCTCAAGCGGAATGGAAAAATTGCTTTGACAAGTGGTTCGAACGCATGCAAAAGTGTATAGATCATAAAGGAGAATATTTTGAAAAACAATAAATGACAAATTATTGTTTTTTTTATTATTATTTTTATTATTAGGCTCAAAATATAAATAGTGACCCTCGTATATCTTTAGGGGTATTATAAAATGGAGATTAATAAAATGGATGTCTAATGATATGTTCCATTGAACCACACTAAACCTGCACTATTACTGCACCAGTGTAGTTTTCATCTAAACCTAGCACGGCGCTAGTGCTGCACCAGTTTTCCCAGTAAAAAACGCTACGAGTCGAAAAGTCCTCTACCATTTTGCAATTTTCGCAATAGTCGACAAGATGTGTTTTACTAAAAATCGAAATATTGGTTGATAATGAATAGAAACCGACCGAGGTAATGTAACATGATATAGTAGAGAGCGCCTTTAGGATCGGTCAAAGTTAGAAGTTTTGAATAATATAATATTCTTGGTTTATGAATTTAATATCTCAAATGCGACTGTGCTCCGAAACGTTCGGACATTAAAACACAATCAATCTGAGATGCTAATAATCGCGAGCCGAAACATTCAGACAATAGCGAGTATATATAATCCTCCCTTTATTTCAAATAAGAAATTTTTATTGCAAAAAATATTACCTCAGCCAAATCATGAACCAAGAATATTATATTATTCGAAATTTCCAACTTTGATCGATCCTATAGGCGCTCTCCATACTATATTATGTTGTTACATTAACTCGGTCGGTTTCTATTTCTTAAATTACGCCGCCTGGTTACGCGTTCTCTCACTATACATGTTAGTTATTGCGAAGAATATTTCCGAAGCCTCAGTGATCGAGCTGATTAAGACACTCGCCCCGGAAAGTCGAAAGGTTCCATGTTCGAATCCTGAATGGCTGAGGTAATATTTTTCGCAAAAAAATTTCTTATTTTAAATAAAGGGGGGATTATATATACTCGCAATTGTTCGAATGTTTCGGCTCGTAATTATTAATATCTCAGATTGATTGTGTTTTAATGTCCGAACGTTTCGGCGCACAGTCACATTTGAGATTAATTAAATTCATGAACCAAGAAAATTATATTATTCGAAACGTCAAACGTTGACCGATCCCAAAAGCGCTCTCTACTATATTATGTTGGTTGATAATGTACATTGATTTTTAATAATTTTTTACTTAAATACTAGAGACAGGTCACCGATACCGACATACCTTTGTTTTCAGACAATATTTCTTGAATAAAAAGGTAAAAATAAAACTTTAAAAACATAAGTACAAACTAAAAAATGTCTTCCATCAGACAGTATAAGCAGTTTTTATAATACTGTTTGCAATTTCGCAATAATTAACCCATTAAGGCCATGCCTAATACAGTCGTGATAGCGCCAAACTGAATATGTGATTCATAGCCTAAGCGAAAAAAAAAATTACTGGTGTTTTTTTGTTTTGCAAAATTAATTTTTTAAACGATAATTGTTTAAACAAATTGTTTAAAAATGCCTATTTTTTTAAAACTAAAAGTGTCATTCGATTTTACATTCGAAAACAAAAAAATTTTATTCTTGGTATTTTTCTAATCCAGTGCTTTATTTATACAAAAAATTGTTATAAATGGTTTGCATGCGCAAAGTCGGCTTCCGCCTATGCTCTAGGTATTGCATAAATACGAAAACTAACCATGGGATTCATAGCAAGAGCAAAAAAAAAAATTTCCCGTGTTTTTTCGTTTTGCAAAATTGATTGCTTAAACGATAATTGTTTAAAGAAACTTTTAGTTTTTTAAAAATGGGCATTTTTAAACAATTTGTTTAAACAATTATCGTTTAAACAATCAATTTTGCAAAACGAAAAATCATGGGTAATTTTTTTACGCTTATGCTATGAATCACGTATTTAGATTGGCGCTATCACGACTGTATTAGACATGGGCCTTAATGAGTTAATTTTTTCATAAGGTAAGCAAAAATGAGCGTCTGACAAAATAGGTTCCAAAACTGACACAGTAGGCAGTAATGCTACGTATTCCTATTATTTTTTTCTTTTACAGAAATTATTTGAGTAAAGTATTTACAAATGAATGTATATAAGATATTCCAGAATCTTTTCACTTCGTTATAAAACATTTTTATTGAATATTATTATGTGCATATTTAGTTTATGCTGTTCTACGAAGTTCAAATATGTAACGTGATAGTTTTTCAAGTGTTTTTCCATATTTATACGATTGTCTTCAGCTCCAACAGAGCTATCCACTATCCTTGACCTCTGAAATCGTATGGAAACCGCTGCACTTCGATGAACCACAAACACCTATGTAATTATGAATGTATGGCTATGATACATCTGTTCAATGTATGGTCCTGATAGAAATTTGTCCAGTTTAACCAAACATCCAGTCAATTACTTTCTAATATTTAATTTTAATGTTATAATGACTATTTTTAGGAAATCATATGCTGTACTTTCGTAATACCAATTATCATGTATATCGTCTTCGACTAGAGGTCTCCACAATCTCTCTCCCGTCGATAATAGTACGCCGTATTGATAAAATACAGATTATGTACCATGATTATCTAAACAGTATGCAGTACAATGTTGATACGTTGTACACTTTTTGTACTGCTACCGTACAGTTACGCCGTACACCGCCACCTCGTGGCAGTACAGTAATACCAGGTATGTAAATATGAAACCGGAATTTTTTAATAGAAAATACAAGTTTATTGCATGAAAATGATACAAAATATTTTATTCGAAGTATTGCCCATCGCTAGCTATACATTTTTCCCACCTGTCTGACAATTTGTGGATGCCACGCCAAAAAAATTGTTGCTCTTTTGAGCCAAACAAGTCATCTAGCCATTTTCGTACATCTTCGTAAGAAGTGAAACTCTGCTGAGCAAGTGCGTGTCCCATCGAAGCAAATAAGTAGTAATCGGACGGAGCCAAGTCTGGTGAGTAAGCCGCATGCGAAAGTATTTCCCAACCAAACGCCTCAATCGTTTCCTTGACCAGTTTTGCTGTGTGCGATGGTGCATTATCATGAAGCAAAATCAGTTTGTTTTGCCTTTTTTGATATTCCAGTCGTTTTTCACGCAAAGCTTGATTCAAATTGATCATTTGTTGTCGGTAGCGTTCAGTATTAACTGTTTCGCCAGGTTTTAGCAGCTCATAATAGATCACACCTTTCTGATCCCACCAAACACAGAGCATTGTCTTCCGTCCATAGCGATTTGACCTTGCGCAGTCGATGTCGATGGTTCGCCTGAAGTTACCCATGATTTTTTACGCTTAGGATTCTCAAAATATATCCACTTTTCATCGCCATTCACAATTCGATGGAGAAATGACTTTCTTTTGTACCTGGCGAGCAGCATTTCGCAAGTGGTTTTTCGGTTTTCCTGCTGTCTTTCATTCAGTTCATGTGCAACTCATTTTCCCATCTTCTGGATCTTTCCCATGGATTTCAAACGTATGGAGACGACTTCTCGTGTCACATTCAATTAATCCGCGAGTTGTTGAGTTTGAGCGTCATCCTCATCCAACAATGCTTGCAATTCGCTGTCTTCAAACTTTTTCGGTGGTTTTCCACGTTCTTCGTTTCTCACGTCAAAAACGTCACTTTTCAATTTTTTAAACCACTCAAAGCACTGTGATTTACCAAGAACATGCTCACCGTAAGCTTCGACAAGCATTCGATGCAATTCTGCAGCAGTTTTCTTCAAATGATAAGAAAATCAACGCTGTCCGCAAATCGTAGTTACTAGGCACAAAATTCGACATGTTCAACGCTATTACAAACTATACTGTTGTATGAAACTTGTATTGTTGTGAGTCGAAAATCTTTGTCAGATGTCAAAACAAGGAAATGGCGTCAATGACGCGATCTGACGGCAACTACATTGACAGCTATGGCCATCTATTTGTAAATTCCGGTTTCATACCTGGTAGTATCTACGGTAGCGGTATTTTGTGCGGGTACCGTAGGATATCGCACGCTTGGTTATCTGGGATATTTTACTATTGAAGATTTTATCAGTGATAAAATCTTCAGTAGTAAAATATTGCCATTGGTACAATTCCATTGAAAGCTCCACTGGATTTTATAAATGAGTAGCTTTCAATACGAATGATATTCCTATTGATAACAATCCAATGGCAAAATATTATACCACTGATCGAATCCTATTGATGCGTATCCATTAGTAACTAATATACTATTAGTCGAATGATATTCCTATGGGTCTACATCCAATGATAAAATATTTTGCCATTAACCGAAGGATTTTTTAATTAAGTAAATTTCATTCAAAGGCATAAATCCACGAAAAGCCAGCTGTAATAGGCTAATTTCTTATGTATTTCTAATTAATTAACAATATAATTGTATACGTTTCAGTCCAAATAGGACCTTCTTCAGTACAAGTTAGTTAACATTCCAACAGTATTAAAATAATAAATTCCGCAACAATATTACGCATAAATTTAACATTAATAAATTAAATAATCAAAATCGACATTAGATTAACAAAAAGAAGAGCGTTGTCCAAATTTACAATAAAAGAATTGAGTGGTGTATTCATACCATGTGTTCAACAGAAAGTAAAACGTTGTCCGAATTAAAATAAAAAGAAAAACTGAGTGATGTGTCAGTGACAGAATTTCCAAAGATTGCGATTAACTCTTTCGTTTGTCTGCATGATCCTGCGGCTCAAATGCAATGAATTCCAACAAAGAGGTTCCAGATTCTAATCAGATTTTTTTATGTTAAGTTATGTAATTGTTATATTTGAAAATTGTGATTTAACTTATTGTTCAATAATGAGTTCACCATTGTAAACATGAAACAACCTGACTTTACGCGGACGTAGCTCGTCGGTCGCGGACTGCGGCCAGGGTCGCAAAGAGGTTCGGCCAGGAGGAGAGAGATGCAAGGCGGTAATAACGTAGTTAATACGGATTTGCGTGAAAAGATGCTATTATATTCTGATATATGTTACAGAGTGTATGTATGTGTGTGTGTGTGTGTG
>NW_017299831.1:6003-14787 GCF_001594075.2 Trachymyrmex cornetzi | reverse complement strand
AATAATCAAAATCGACATTAGATTAACAAAAAGAAGAGCGTTGTCCAAATTTACAATTAAAGAATTGAGTGGTGTGTTCATACCATGTGTTCAACAGAAAGTAAAACGTTGTCAAAATTACAGTAAAAAGAAAAACTGAGTGATGTGTTCGTAACCAGAATTTCCAAAGATTGCGATTAACTCTTTCGTTTGTCTGCATAATCCTGAGGCTCAAATGCAATAAATTCCAACAAAGAGGTTCCAAATTCTAATCAGATTTTTTTATGTTAAGTTATGTAATTGTTATATTTGAAAATTGTGATTTAACCAATTGTTCAATAATGAGTTCACCATTGTAAACATTTAATTTTATTAAATAATTATTATTTTTAGTCAGTTAATGTACCTTTGTTAGATGAGAAGCAAAACATATACAAGACTTGGAAATCGTTATAACAATATTCAGCAACAATAATGCTCTACCACATCATTCTCATGCCTCTTTATATGCCTTCCATGCGACACTGGTAGAAGATTCCAGAATTATCAGTTATTATTCAGACGAAGTCAAGTTAAGTAAAGGAAAATATGTTTCGGATAACTTTTCTGTGTCATTCTGTTTGTTGATACCCTGTGTTTGTTTCTTAATAAATATCATTTCTGACGTCATTCTCTTTTGAAAAAAGGATTCTGTATCGAGAATTTTAATATTATCCCAATCAAAAGTGTGATTAAATTTAGTTTGATGTTGTGCTACCCTACTACTCGAATTACAACTGTTAGAATTATGTTCTTTCATTCTGGTCCTTAACTTTCTTTTCGTCTGGCCAACATATGATGATTCGCAGTCAAGACAATTAATCTTATATACTACATTATGTTGTTCCAATTTCCCTATTCTATCTTTCCCAGTTTTTATAATTGAATTCAGTTTATTAAGTGGTTTGTAAGCGATTTTGAATTGATTCTTTTCAGCAATTATTTTAAATTTCTCTGAAACCTTGTTAAAATGAGGCACTATAAAAAATTTTTTTTAATTAATCTCTCCTTCTGAATCTTGCCAATTATGAGAACTATTATAAAGATTCTCCCGTTTCGACAAACATTTTATTCTTTTGTTAATAGTTGAGAAAATGAAATCTAAAGGATAACCGTTAATTAATAAAGTATCAATCATAATGTTTATGTTATTATAATGAAATTCCGGATAAGAAAGAAAGAGAATTCTATCTAAGAAACCAATAATGACACCCTTTTTATGATCTAGCGGATGATTTGAATGAAAGTTAAGGTATCGTCCAGAATTCGCCAATTTCTTAAAGTTGTCAAATTTAATCTGTCCTTCTTCAACCATTATGTGCACGTCTAAAAAACTTATAGAACCATCTTCATTATGTTCACATGTAAACGAAATTCTATTATCGTAAGCATTAAATTCATTTAGAGTTTCATTAATCTTATTATTCGGAATAGATAAAATGACATCCTCAACATATCTGTAATAAAATAGAAATTCAAATTTTAATTTCGCTGGTACTTCTTTTTCCAGGTTTTGTATCACCATGTCAGCTAATATGGGCGACAGAGGAAACCCCATCGGCATGCCGAAGATTTGTTTAAAATAATTGTTGTCAAATTGAAAGTAAGTTGAGTTGAAAATTAATGAAATTGCTTTAAAAAATTCCTCCTTCGTTATTTTAGAATTTAGTGCAATAGCATCCCATCTTGCAACTATGCTTTTTAAAATTAAGTTTTCCGGGATATTAGTATACATCGAGGCCATATCAAGTGATACAATCTTATAATCTTTATACATAGGAAAACCATTTAATTTGTTTACTAAATCGAAACTATTTTTGATAAAACTAAACTATTTTTTGATACTTTCGTCAATTATATTTTTTAGAAAGAATGTCAATGGATATGAAGGACTGTCATAATTGGCAAGATTCAGAAGGAGAGATTAATTAAAAAAAATGTTTTATAGTGCCTCATTTTAACAAGGTTTCAGAGAAATTTAAAATAATTGCTGAAAAGAATCAATTCAAAATCGCTTACAAACCACTTAATAAACTGAATTCAATTATAAAAACTGGGAAAGATAGAATAGGGAAATTGGAACAACATAATGTAGTATATAAGATTAATTGTCTTGACTGCGAATCATCATATGTTGGCCAGACGAAAAGAAAGTTAAGGACCAGAATGAAAGAACATAATTCTAACAGTTGTAATTCGAGTAGTAGGGTAGCACAACATCAAACTAAATTTAATCACACTTTTGATTGGGATAATATTAAAATTCTCGATACAGAATCCTTTTTTCAAAAGAGAATGACGTCAGAAATGATATTTATTAAGAAACAAACACAGGGTATCAACAAACAGAATGACACAGAAAAGTTATCCGAAACATATTTTCCTTTACTTAACTTGACTTCGTCTGAATAATAACTGATAATTCTGGAATCTTCTACCAGTGTCGCATGGAAGGCATATAAAGAGGCATGAGAATAATAATTATTTAATAAAATTAAATGTTTACAATGGTGAACTCATTATTGAACAATAAGTTAAATCACAATTTTCAAATATAACAATTACATAACTTAACATAAAAAAATCTGATTAGAATCTGGAACCTCTTTGTTGGAATTCATTGCATTTGAGCCGCAGGATCATGCAGACAAACGAAAGAGTTAATCGCAATCTTTGGAAATTCTGGTCACTGACACATCACTCAGTTTTTCTTTTTATTTTAATTCGGACAGCGTTTTACTTTCTGTTGAACACATGGTATGAATACACCACTCAATTCTTTTATTGTAAATTTGGACAACGCTCTTCTTTTTGTTAATCTAATGTCGATTTTGATTATTTAATTTATTAATGTTAAATTTATGCATAATATTGTTGCGGAATTTATTATTTTAATACTGTTGGAATGTTAACTAACTTGTACTGAAGAAGGTCCTATTTGGACTGAAACGTATACAATTATATTGTTAATTAATTAGAAATACATAAGAAATTAGCCTATTACAGCTGGCTTTTCGTGGATTTATGCCTTTGAATGAAATTTACTTCATATTTATTCCACGAACTTAACCTATAACTTTTTAATAAATTTTTTAATTGAACGTCTCATGTAGTAAAATCATTCGATAATGATAATGCCGTTGAGTCTGTATAATTTTATCATTAGTTCAAATGATTTTAGTATTGATCTGAATGATAATACCACTGACACTTTTCGCGACGGGATCAACTATGAATAATATCGGCATTAGGCTTTCTTCCGTATCGTGTTGCTTAAATAATGAAAAGTTAATTAAATAAGTACTGCCTTTATTTCTTACATAATAAATAAATAATTAATTGTCTGGGTAATTATTTAGAATACCCCACCTCCCCTCACCTCAAATCTTAATAAAAATGCACTTATTCGACGTGTTTTCACTCAAAACGAAAAAATCTGGCAAAAAACGCGGTGATCGGCCTCGTGAATTGAGTTGTTAACCAATGTTAAAGTTGGAGACTTTAGAGGTTAAGATATCTGTCATCCCGATTCGATACACCCAGTAAACGAGAATGAATTGAAATGGATTAAAATGGATTTAGATTTTCATAAACGGATTCATGAATGTTAAAATGAATCCTTTTCAATCCTAAATGCATTTTTATTCATTTATAGGAATGGTATGGAGTATATTTCTATGTTTTATAATTTAAAAATAATATTATAGTATTTTGTGTGCATCATGAATACTGCTTAATTTAAAATTCTGAATAGGAAATGCAGTTTTTCAATCCAGTTGAATATAACAATAATATTGGCCATTTCTGTGCATTGCGAATACTGCTAAATTCAAAATTCTGAATAGGAAATGCAGTTTTTAATCCAATTGAGTAAAAACAAGTTTCTCTTTTAATGCCCTTTTTCTTAAAGGGGGTATTCTACTTTGTCGAATCAAAAAAATCGATTTTTTTTACATTTTTTCAATCCTCACAGTCTGTAGAATATCTCTGTAAAGTTTAATACAAAAATTCGCAATATTAACGAAGTTATAACAATTATTAAGTTATAACAATTATTAAGTTATAACAATTATTAAGTTATAACAATTATTAAGTTATAACGTTCTGACAAGTGGGCGTCTTACGAATCTAAAAAAGCAAGGATTGCCAGGAAAGAAGAAATGGCCGCTTAACATGATAAATTTGAAGCTGGTATAGCCGACTAAGGGTAAGTTACTGAAATTACTCATTATTCACCTCGTAAATGCATGAGAAACTTTAAACGCGTTTTTCACGAAACGATATTTTTCAAATCAGGCGTGTATTTTTCTCAAGTATTACTGGGCCGATCAACTTGCGCTTTGGCACATATACAGTGTACATATTAGACTATCGTTTGAACCTCCAACTTTTGGATACCTTCAAAATTACTATTTTTCCGGATCGCAAAAAATGAATATTTTTTAGTAAAAATTGAAACACTTTTTTTCAAGTGCCGTCATTTTGTCAACTTTTTTTCCAATTATTTATTAAAGGGCCGAACGATAACTACATTTATAAATAATAAAACAAAAAAAAATGTATTTGTTTCAGATGACGAAGATGGCTACAATCATCACGCCCAATGAAAGCAAATTTTTTAAACTTGATTTGTGTATTTATTTATATCTTTTATAAAATTAACAATAGAACGCTTTGTACAAATTTGAGATAGTATTTTAAATATATATAAATGTAAAATACATAACATTAGCTATATAGATTTAACCATTTTTACAAATTTAATTCCCAAAAATCGTCTTGAAAACGAGTAGTCAAAGTAGAATACCCCCTTAAAATGAGCCATGAATACTATTCAAAATTATGAGTAGAACATCCATTGTTCCATTTAAAAATGTATTATGAATGCTATTTTATTCAGAATTATGAATAAGAAATTGTTCGTTTTAATTCAACTGAGTTAAAAAAAAAGTTGTACTGTAAAAACATATCATGAATTCTACTTCATTTAATAGTTAAAAGAAACATAAAAAGAACTACGTAAATATGTACAATAAATGTTACATATGTAAATTCCTTATTTTTAATTAATAAATTAATCGCTTTTATGTATATTTTATATTAATACGTTTTTTTTATTATACAGCTAGCGTATATTTTTTGTATAAAAGTTTTAAAATAATAACTATAGAATTTCATGTAATTACTACTTTAATTAATTTAAACTTTTACATATTGCAATCGCACTCACGAGCGTGGCGCAATTTCGTCGCGCGTTCGCAGCTTATTTTCTTCTATCCCCGATAATTATATGCTCGGAATTCGTCCGGTGTTGGAAGGAACCGAGATTCCTCCCTCGTCCGTTCGTTTCGATACACCATACACGATTTCAAGAACGATAATTGGGCGCCAGGCACGAGCGAACGTGCCACTCTTACTCAAAATTATTTAGAATCTTTTCCACGCGATTTTACATTAGGCTGCGAACGTGGACGGCCCTCTCAACCGGCAGCTCAGCCTCAGAATTGGCAGAGGGGGCGGTTCGTGATTGAGTACAGAGGATTATTTGGAGGAACGAGCAGGGTGGCGATAATAAATGACACTGTTGTTAATAGAAATAAAATAACAAGTATATTCAATGAATCCCTAGCTCGACAAGGTGGTAATCATAACAAACGATAGAACGCGGAATTCTCCATTCTTCCCCTTTTCGATACGCTGCCGACAACGCGAAACAATGGCATTAATCATTAACGGAACGAGCTCACGCCTTACAGAAAATTTCTAATAAGATCTCACGAATAAAAGTTCGGTTCTTTGATAACCACGACAGATAACGGTTACTGCGTAACATCAAACACGGCGTGACCTCATGCTTGCTCGAGAGGATTTCGAATCGCCGCACCGAGCGTTGTACAGAGATCCCAAACACGCGGATAACGTTCCGACACCGAAATACAATACAACAATTGCGCGATAATGTTGAATGATAATGACTAGACTATGGCTTAGGCGAACGCGAAAACAATTATATCGGAAATATCGCACTGCGAAATCAGGGGAGGCGGCGCGCTCACACGACATTAACGCGAGAAGACTCAAATATGACGCAATCGCAATTTCGCGGGCGCCGTACAGCAAAACGAGACCGACAAGAATACGCGCCTCCCCTTCAGGAAATTGGCAACCTTACAATTGATGAACGTCCGTCCCGCCCGGTCGTCCTCCTAGCCGTTCTCTGCGTTTTTAGCTCGCACGGTTGTCCTGGCTTCTTCACACAAGCTCTTTCTTACGAAGCCACAGCACAAGTGCCGGGCGCTGATCCTTCCGGGGGCACGCAGTGATCGTTTTTCCCCACGAGAGGGCCTAATCGCGCCTAATTGGCGCGCGGCCTCGCGTCTCCGCGAATAGCGTGATTTATGTCGCCAGCGTATCCCGTGCTCTGGAGCGGAATATAATTGAGGGCCGCAGGATTTCTTCGGCCGCTTCGGGTACTCTTCCCGATTTTCCGTAGGTAGGAGATACATTTTTCGGTGGCGGCGTCCTCGGGATCGATACCTCCTCACCCGACCGTAGTTCTAGCCTCGCAGGGAAGGTCTCCTCGAGCTCCGCCGTGGGGTCTCCCGCCGACCTTACGCGTACAGTGGCCATCCCCGGTTGCTGCCCTTGCGGTCTTTTCATCCGATGCGCCTGTAATGCAATGTAATGAGCGACAGAATCTCGGAATAAAGCGATAATTTTTAGTGTGGAGCGATATCACCTGCGTGCCACCCTCCTGACAAGATGCTGTGCGCCCCGGCCAATCTCTTCCGCTCCTATTTCGCCTCTAAGCCTCTGTTGGCTGTCCTACTTCCTTCGCTGGTCCGGTGAGACGGGTCGTGATATACAGGGTTGCAAAGTAGTTGACAAGTATCCTGAAAAACTCGCAGCACGACAGCGCACGGAAAACAAAAAGAAATTCGACGCAAAATATCCGCGAAACGCACGATATCAAAATGACAAAAAGCGCACGCCTATGCGTCCGCCCTCTAAAAGTGGAAGGACCCAGGACGCCAGCGGCGCTGTTCGGTTGGGTCTTATGACCCTTGTGACGGACGAAACACGTCACGTCACAATATATAAAAATTTTTTATACGGAATCCAATTCATTTTTATTGATTTAAAATACGAATTCGGATTGAAAATTTCTAATCCATTTCAATCCATTTTCGTTTGCTGGGCAGCTCAATGTATCGTATACGTTCTGCATGAATTACACAAATTCACTGCTTTAAAAACACAAATTTGCTCTTTAAAAACACAAATTTACTGCTTTAAAAACACAAATTTTGTGCTTCACAAATACAAATTCTTTGCTTCATAAATACAAATTCACTGCTAATGCAAAGAATTTGTGTGCTTAAAGCAGTGAATTTTTGTTTGTAAAGCAGTGAATTTGTGTTTTTAAAGCAGTGAATTTGTATAATTAATGCAGAACGTATACATATCGCAATACACAGTAAACGAGAATGGATTAAAATAGATTAAAATATTTCTAATGCGTACTTTAAATCCATGAAAATGGATTGAATGGATTGAAATGGATTGGATACGAGCTGACATTAGTTTAATATTCGAAAAAAAGAACATTCATATTTAAGGGTTACAAATTTTATTCCTAAGACATTTAAATTATGCTTGAAATTAACTGCTTCAAACTGGTATTAAAAAATGCACTTTAGTGGGATTGGAACCTGGGACCTTTGGATTATGAATCTTCTACGTTACCCGCTATATCAATTCACTTTTTCAATTGGTAAATGTGTTATTCATTCTCTACTTCAATTACAACCAGCTAAACCAGTGCATGCGAAATTATACAAATATAATAAAAATATCATTATTTAACAGATCCTTTCCAAAAAAGGAGATTCTTAAGTAAAACAGTCCTTTCTTAAGTAAAATAGCCGTGTAACCCTACTAAAGCTGGCCGCTAATCGCGATCGCATTGTTGCCGCTTTATTCCGTGCGTCATTAGTCCTTTCGTTCGTGATCGCATATCGCACTGCGGTGTCGCGTGACGCATTTCATGAAGAAAAATAATCACGACGGAATATCGATCAATTGACACGTGTGTGAGAGGTTAGAACAGATTAAAAGAAAAGAATGAAATAATGAAGAAAGGAAGAAAAATTGGAATAACGATCATGCAATGGATACCACCAAATTGTAGAAAACGAGGAAGATCCCGAAAAACATGGAAGGAGAAAGTGAGATAGGCAATGAGCACGAGGGAGCCAATGTATATGTAATTATATTACAATGCAGTTGTAGTATATAGCAATGTAATATCTCAGTAAAGATATAGATTTAATAAATAGAGATATAGAGATTTTATAGATATTATAAAGAGATTTTTTAGATTTGCACTGCAGTTGCAATATTACTGCAATGTTGTAATCTCGCTGCAATATTACGTGCTGTGCGTGGGTATAAGTTTTGAATTTTTGAATTGTGATCAAGAGACACGGTAGTCTTCGCCAAGTGGGCGCGCAGCACGAGACACGCGTGTCTTTACGCGAGTCAGCGAGTTGCGGGCATCCGAGCATCCGAAATTCTCGGTTTTTTTAATAAAGGCTAGACCGATCGAGTTCTGGATATGAGCTCCATGGACAGTTTGAGTCCGAAATATATAATAAACGTTTATTTTACACCCTCTACGTGTCCCACGAACGGAGATATCGTGATGCGAAATCCGAAATGTCAAAATTTTATGTAAGATACGTCGCCTCAAAAAGTCATCTCCTT
>NW_017299831.1:3812-5917 GCF_001594075.2 Trachymyrmex cornetzi | reverse complement strand
TGTCGACATTTCACTGTATAGTTACTTTAATACTTTAATAAGTTACTTTTAAATTAAAAGTGTATAAAAATATAAAACAGGCCACTTGATGTGTGAACATCATTACGTATATATTCATGCCGTTTATAGCCTCGCGAATTTGGTAACGGCATGAATATATACGCAATGACGTTCACACGTTAAGCGGTCAAGCGGCCCGTTTTAAATTTTTATATGCTTTAGATTAAAATTACTCAGAAACTAAAGCCGCAATCAAAGATCTAAAAACACTTTTATTAAATGTCGTCGGTATCTTTCGATTGCGATCAGTCCGAATAAAATTGGTGCAGCCGATACCGAGATCTGGAGATCATTTCCCAAAAATGGACCATTTCAGCTTTTCAAATTTTTTCAGTCGTGCGTGTAACATACATAAAGCGTTTTGTCCATTAAGGTGCTGTTCACAATGCCTTCATAGAATTCTAATTCTAACATAAAATTAAAGTAAAATTAGCAACGAAAGTGAACATTAATGCGTATTTGATTAACCATGATTCTTTATCTATAATAACTAGTGAAGAAGCAATTATTGAATATAATCGGCTAAACGACTACATGAACCAGAAACACAAATTATTATTACTATTTCAAAAGAGTTATCGTAAAATTAAAGATGTGCCATGGGCATTACCGAAAATAATAACTTCCGTTCAACAGTCAGATCAAAAAGTTCGACAAAATATTACTTCTTGGTTACCACAAGCGATTGATTTCCGAGATGCTTCATATAAAAGAACAAAAGAATAGCATCAATCTTCAAACCGACACTGAGGGCTTACATAAGGCATACATTCCTATTGTAAACAAATTTAACTTTGTATAGCCAAGATCATACCAATGTAAGTAATTTTCTGTTAGTCAGTGTTTGTCAGTTGAAACAGTTATACATATGTAATTTTATCTCTGGACTTTCTACAATTTTTATTCTTTGATTGTCTATTATTGAAAAATATAATCTAATGGAATTGGACTCTGTGATTTTATATTATGACGAATATCAGTTATTATTTGCTATGACACTGACTGACAAGAAGATTATGAATATTTCATCTTCGAGTTTTTAAATTATTGACGTATAATGGTGAGTGTTCTATCGTGTTTGCTTGAGTAATTATTGAATCAATTAATTGTAGAATTTTGTTAGAACATCAAGAAATTCTGTTCAATCGGCCATCCAATCTTTTGTCAAGCAATTTCGATACCTTTGGTTTATGTTCATTCGTTGACGTGGTTTACTACCGAATTTTATTCAGCGTTTTCGAAGTAATGTAAAAATTTTATATTTATCATATATCTGAAGAGGGTCTAATATAAAGACCGAAACATGTAATATTTGGAAATGGAATTTATGTAATGTTATTTAATGTAATAGAATTTTGATTATTTTTTAATATTGTGCGTTGGTATTGACTCATACACGCCTTGTTTTCATATTTAATTTTTATTATTATTAAGAGTCCTTTACAAATATTATTTATTTAATTACTTCTTGGGTTATACGTGGTTTTCAAAATACTGACAAAGTTTCATGCTATGCCAATGCTACATTACAGTGTTTATTTTATTTAATTATTATTAGAAAACAATTATTTAATTCTTATGAACTAAATGTTTTAAATATATTAGCGCATCGATATAGAAACGGAATATGTACTTAATTTGAGTACCTACGCAGTACGAAAATATCTAGGGGAGTATTTTTCGACTGGTATTAAACGAGATGCATTTGATTTTGTTGTAGCTCTTTGTACTAAATATGATTTTATAGAAAATTTGGTTGAGTATCAAATTATTTCTACTTGTCGATGCATAACATGTGTTGATACAAAAGTTATTATTAATAATAATTTTATTTTCTGAATTTTTGTTAACAATTCGAACAAGGAAAGTTTTAATCTTAACAATTTACTAAATAATTGATTTTCACATTGGTCTAAATAAAATAATAAATTATGTGAACGTTGTGAAAGAAATGATATATTATTTAAAAATGAAATAACATTGAGAGACGAAACAGATAATCATCCATTTAATTTCATTTTCATACCAAAATGGAACATTAGTGA
>NW_017299831.1:0-3543 GCF_001594075.2 Trachymyrmex cornetzi | reverse complement strand
ACACGTGTGAAGAGATATATTATTAATCATATAAGAATATAAGATGTTTAACACTACAAAATGCGTGATATCTTAACAAAATTACCTTTTTAGAAGATAAAAAAAAAGCGCCAAGTGTGCATGTACCTTCCATAAAAAACTGTACTTTAAATAAACTAAAAAAAACCGTTACATAAATAATATAGTTCAAGTGGTAATGTTGTTAATTTTTTATTATAAATTACCCCTCAGTAGTACGTACGCATGTATTAAAAAAGAAATGAAATCATATCTTTAAATTACGCCAATTGCAAAACGAATATATAATTTCTTGCAACATATAATATATACTATTGTATTTTGTAAATTGCGAAAAGAGCATATATTTTATTGCATCATATAACATTTAATTAACGAGACAAAATGATACGTACCTTTGTTTTTCTATTCAAGAGTCATTTATATTTGCAATGGAATACAACATTTAATCTAAAAAAAATTAAAGACGAAGCATTACAAAATGAGAAAATTTTATTAAAATTTTTTATGTAAAAATACTTGGCGCGCTGCTAGATCTCAAAATATAATAAGATGATCATCAAATAATATCAAATAAAAAAAATAATGAAGAGATTTAAGTAAGAAAATGAGGTGGACTAACAATATACAGTGTGTGCGTGTGCGTGTGCGTACAAGCAAATAATTAAAAATACCAAATATGAAAAGTAATGAAGAGATTTAAGAAAGAGAATTAGTAATATACAGCGTGTTCATATGTGCGACCAGATTTAGATAGGTATACAGATTAGATTTAGTATAGAATACGTATTTATATTGTGTGCGTTCATTTTAACATTTAATGGAGAATAACTCGACCGATAAGCGAAATAATAAAAAAAGTTTCATACTAAGGTTGTTGGACAACGGGGGGACGTATGACCATGACCTTGAATTTGACCCTGACCTTAGGGGTTACTTGAAGGTCAAATAAAATTTCTCAAATGGAAATGCCTATTTTCGACCGCGGATACGAAAAAAGCGGGAAATTTTACAACAGAATATGTATAATTTATAAGGTCTAATATCATGTTATGAGGTCATTTCAAGGGCGAAAGGAACTTGTACGTGTATTCATGCGAAAATCGTATCTATATACGGGGATTTCTAAGTAATCTTCTACACATAGCATTACCCAGAGACAACGACGTGGACGTGGTAGAGTTCTGCCTCTTTCGGGGTGCTTGTTTAAAGTGAGTCCCCTTGCCTCTCACAATGCATACTCTGCTATTGTTAATCTAGCTTTCAAAAGGTTCTCGAAAGTTCCACCGTTAGCATTCATGCAATAATTGAGCCTTCTTTGTAAATGGGCCAAAGTTCTGTGCTGAGCAAGACATTTCGTGGAATCGCTTCACTAGCTCGTCTTATGCGATTTTCCATATCTTCTCTTGTTGGTTCTTCTTCGGAAACAACTCCTTTTAAATAGCCCCAGAGATAAAAGTCGAGTGACGTAAAATCTGGAGAACGAGGAGGCCATGCAATCGGACCCTCTCGACCAATCCATCGGTTCGGGTACCTTTCCTCCTGACTATACGTGCAAAGTGCGGTGGTGCACCATCCTGTGGGAAGAACATCCTTCGCCTGGTTTCCAAGTCTATGTCCTTCAACAAATGAGGCAGTTGTTCTGTGAGCAGATCTAGGTACGTATTTGCATTCACAGTACGTTCGAAAAAGAATGGACCGACCAAGTATCCATTAACAATCCCGCACCAGACATTGAAGCTCCAGCGGCGTTCATTGTCAATCGCTCTATGCCAGTGCGGATTGGTATCGGACCAATAATGGCAATTATGCCGGTTCAACTCCCCTGTGTTCTTGAACGTCGCTTCATCGGAAAACATCACAAATCTAAAAATATTAGGGTCTCGATCGATCTGCTGCAAGGCTCACCGACAGAACTCGAGTCGTCGATCAACATCGGTAGGTAATAATGCTTGGGTCAAAGTGATATGATAAGCATGGAACCTCCGACCCTTCAAAATCCGCAAGATTGTGGACTTCGGTATTCCTGTGGATACCTCCAATCTACGGCTAGAAATATGAGGATCGAGGTAGACTGATGCCAAAATAGTCAGCACTCGAACGTCATTCTCATCATATTCGTGATGACGACGTTGGCGTGTCATTTGCCCAGCACGTGCCCTCGTGGTCAAATTCCTGATCGTCACGTTACACGGATGTCGTCTCCTCGGGAAGCGCTGAGCGTAAAGTGCTGCGGCATCCACATAAACACCTCGACATTCTCCTAAAATTCAAATCATATCAACGATCTCATTGGGTGTAAAATCTCCCATTTTAATCACATCAGATCACTGCTTATTGATACTAAGAGTCAACCTGTGTGATAATAATAAAGTTTTATCGCTATGGACAATATTTATTACACTAGCTTTATAATAATAATTCTTATAATTATGGGGCGGATAATGATAATAACACAATGATAAACAACAATGATAACACTATTATGTATCCTCAGCGAATAATTTTGTACGAGCGAAAAATGTTCTATTAGTGAGTATTACCCGAAGACGACGTGGACATGGTAGAATTGGTCCCCAAATGCGGTACCCGACCTCGGCGAAAAATTCAAAAATACAAAAATCAACTGGGTTATGGGATTATTGGAGTTTAACAGCTTATGTTGTAAGGTTATTGGGTATTAGTTGCTTGGATTTTGATTTTTGTATTTTTGAATTTTTCGCCGAGGTCGGGTACCGCATTTGGGGACACAATTCTATCATGACCACGTCGCCTTCGGGTAATGCTCACTAATAGAACATTTTTCGCTCGTACAAAATTATTCGCTGGGGATACATAATAGTGTTATCATTGTTGTTTATCATTGTGTTATTATCATTATCCGCCCCATAATTATAAGAATTATTATTATAAAGCTAGTGTAATAAATATTGATGAAGCGACGTTCAAGAACACAGGGGAGTTGAACCGGCATAATTGCCATTATTGGTCCGATACCAATCCGCACTGGCATAGAGCGATTGACAATCAATACCGCTGGAGCTTCAATGTCTGGTGCAGGATTGTTAATGGATACTTGGTCGGTCCATTCTTTTTCGAACGTACTGTGAATGCAAATACGTACCTAGATCTGCTCACAGAACAACTGCCTCATTTGTTGGAGGACATAGACTTGGAAACCAGGCGAAAGACGTTCTTCCAACAGGATGGTGCACCATCGCACTTTGCACGTATAGTCAGGAGGTTTTTAGATGAAAGGTACCCTAACCGATGGATTGGTCGAGAGGGTCCGATTGCATGGCCTCCTCTTTCTCCAGATTTTACGTCACTCGACTTTTATCTCTGGGGCTATTTAAAAGGAGTTGTTTTCGAAGAAGAACCAACAACATAAGAAGATATGGAAAATCACATAAGCGAGCTTGTGAAGCGATTCCACGAAATGTTTTGCTCAGCACAGAACTTTGGCCCATTTCCAAAGAAGGCTCAATTATTGCATGAATGCTAACGGTGGAACTTTCGAAAACC
>NW_017299830.1:585371-587437 GCF_001594075.2 Trachymyrmex cornetzi | reverse complement strand
CACCTATGAGAAAACAGTAGTTGTCCATCCAGGCATATTGTAATCACCTTCTTAAGTAATGTAGGCACGTAACTCTGCGTAACTTCAAGCGTCTTTAGTTTTTTTTTCTCTTCCTTCTTAAGTAATGTAAACACGTAACTCTGTGTAACTTCAAGCGTCTTTAGTTTCTCTTTTTTTTTTTTTTTCTCTTTCTTCTCTCTTTACACGATATGTATCAATTTTAATCATTTATATGTATAACTTTAATATAAGCACCAATAATGGATGTATTAATTTTAGTTAAGCGTATTTTCCTTTATGAATCTTATTCTCCCTTTTCCTCTCTCTCTCTCTCTCTCCCTCTACTATATACATTAAGTTACATTATATTCTAGTTATAATTTTGCGCATCCCCTAACACCTTTAATTTCAATTATTAAGCGTATTCTTTAATTTTCTGAATTAAGGTCGCGTTCCTTTTTGACCAAATTCTAATCAATTAATTGCATTGCAAATAACGGCAAAAGAGGTCGATTGATCCCGTGCTTTCTTTTCTTTTTGAACGAGAAAATTTTTATTTGAAAAGTCGAAATGAATCACCTGACTGCTAAGTCTGATGAAAATGAGTTCCTCCCTGTCAATAACCCCTTCCCTTCTTTTTCTAATAAGTACGAGAAATAAGATCTCACAAATTAATCATATATACTCAATTCAGAGAATTCACCCTGTTTATAATCGCAAGTCCGCTGTGCCTATTACGCAGTAGCGTCGGCAAATAGATTTACTTCGCACTCGTCACTCTCTGAAAAAAAAAGGAGAAAAGAAAAAAATACAACTGACGAAATGCATAGCGATAACGGGTGTAAGACTGGAAAGCAATAGTCTGCCATGATGCACGACTTAACTAGAGAGTGGGGAGGTTTCAGCAGAGGGAAACTCATAAAAAAGGAAAAGAGAGAAGAATGCTTGATTCATACAAAAAATGTGTTTACACAAGTTCAATTATTCGAGCGGAGAAGAAAAGCATGGGACGGGACCAACTCCATGAATGTAAAAATTGGATGTCTCTGAATAGTGTACATATATATGTATATGTGCACATACGCGTATAAAATGAGTACATTACAGGAGGAAAGGGAACGCACCAGATTCACACGTGTGCCAGTATACCTATGCGCGATATCACGCGCGAAAAGGCACTCGAGGGTGTTTAAGAACGCCTATAGATGTATAATTATGTATACATTAGAATAAGAGCAAGAAAGACGAAAGAACAAAAAAAAAATAATTTTAAACGTCATTGATTTTTCCTCTTTCTTCAAAACTAGGCTATGTAAACGTAAAATCAAATATAACCATAGAACTCATAAGTTAACGCTAATGATCATTGAGCGAGGAAATCGTTCTTAATTCATTTATTTTTGCAAATGTTGCGTTTTAACACCCCAACATTTGTCTAAGACGGGGGGTGTTACGTCCGGGAGGACTCCACGATTTCCTCGTTTCGAGATTACCTAATAGGGTGATCGTTGAGACAGGATGTAGGAGAAAATGCGAGAGTTAACGGTCACCGATCGGCGAGCGTGACAATATGTAGAAAATATGTCGTTGAAAGCCTTCCCAACGATTTTGGAAAGATAATAAAACGTAGATACCCAGGATCACCCGATAGTAGTAGTAATAAAATTTATGACAAATTACAGACCATACCGAGAATGTTCGTTTTGAAACACGTTCAGTTTAAATAAGAAATATCTAAAAACGGATCGGGAGAATCCTGGGTAAATAGAAAGTCGCATTCTCAAGCGCATGTAACGTGTTGAAGGGCGTCTTTTCGTTAACAACAGGAAATAGTAAAATAGAAATAGCTTGACAAGAATAAATTTTAATTTTTTGCCGACGATCATAAAATCCTGAAGAAATACTGTCTAGACGAGAAGACGTACGTTCCAGCACCTATAATAAAAGAGAAATCGGAAATAAGAAAAAAGGAGGAATGCGAGTTTTCAAATTGTTGCGATCAGGTCATTCGGAAGGTACGATAAGAGAAATACCCCTTCTCTTCAGAGAGAATACCAAAAACTAAA
>NW_017299830.1:569592-583696 GCF_001594075.2 Trachymyrmex cornetzi | reverse complement strand
CCCTCACCGTTCCCGCTCCTTTCATTCTCCGAGAGGATCACTAACAAATTAAAATTTTTCCAAGGGTTTAGACGTAACAATATATATATATAAGTATTTGTCTGCGCTATATTTCTGCATCGATGCAATACATGTTCTGAAACAATGCTGAAAATAACTTTTTGATATTTTTGATATGCCATTACATAGTACAACATAACTTAGTAATGAGATTTAATTTTAGAAATATGTGGCTGATCGTGAGTCAAAAAATTGAATTGTGATTAGCTATTTCTACAAAATTAGATTTTGAAATATTATATATTGGGTCGGAACAAAAATTCGTAGAACTACGAATTTCAAAATTCAATCAAGCAGCTATAACTTTGTTAAAAATTAAAGAAATTTAAATATAAAAAAAGGAGTTTAAAGCTTAAAATAACAAAAAACAAATTAAATCTGGACTAATGAGAGTCAGCGCAAATGGAGGTGCGCAATAAAATTTTTTAGCAAATAAATTTGTTAATTTGTTTTTCCAGCGAGTTGCTGGCATCCGATCATCCGAAATTCTCAGTTTTTATAAAGGCTAGAACGATCGAGTTCTGAATATGAGCTCCATCGACAGTTTGGGTCCGAAATATATAATAAATGTTTATTTTACCTCTACGTGTCCCAGGAACGGAGATATCGTGATGCGAAATCCGAAATGTCAAAATTTTATGTAAGATACGTCGCCTCAAAAAGTCATCTCCTTTTCATATTTTCGACGGTAGATGGCATTCGTTTATTGCTGTCATTTACCGACTTATTTATCTATAGTTTCATTAGCACTGTATTATGTGTCGACATTTCACTGCATAGTTACTTTAATACTTTAATAAGTTACTTTTAAATTAAAAGTGTGTAAAAATATTAAACAGGCCGCTTGATGTGTGAACATCATTACGTATATATTCATGCCATTTATAGCCTCGCGAATTTGGTAACGGCATGAATATATATGCGATGACGTTCACACGTTAAGCGGTCAAGCGGCCCGTTTTAAATTTTTATATGCTCTTTAGATTAAAATTACTCAGAAACTAAAGCCGCAATCAAAGATCTAAAAACACTTTTATTATATCTTTCGATTGCGATCAGTCCGAATAAAATTGGTGCAGCCGATACCGAGATCTGAAGATCATTTCCTAAAAAGGGACTATTTCAGCTTTTTTCAGTCGTACGTGTAATATACATAAAGCGTTTTGTCCATTAAGCTGCTATTCACAATGCCTTCATAGAATTCTAATTTTATATATAAAATTAAAGTAAAATCAGCAACAAAAGTGAACCTTAACGCGTATTTGATTAATCATGATTCTTTATCTATAATAACTAGTGAAGAAGCAATTATTGAATATAATCGGCTAAACGACTACATAAACCAGAGAAGCACAAATTATTATTACTATTTCAAAAGAGTTATCGTAAAATTAAAGATATGTCATGAACATTACCGAAAATAATAACTTCCGTTCAACAGTCAGATCAAAAAGTATTATTTCTTGGGTTATACGTGGTTTTCAAAATACTGACAAAGTTTCATGCTATGCCAATGCTACATTACAATGTTTATTTCATTTAATTATTATTAGAAAACAATTATTTAATTCTGATAAACTAAATGTTTTAAATATATTAGCGCATCGATATGAAAACAGAAAATGTACTTAATTTGAGTACCTACGCAATACGAAAATATCTAGGGGAGTATTTTTCGACTGGTATTAAACGAGATGCATTTGATTTTGTTGTAGCTCTTTGTACTAAATATGATTTTATAGAAAATTTGGTTGAGCATCAAATTATTACTACTTGTCGATGCATAACATGTGGTGATACAAAAGTTACTACTAATAATAATTTTATTTTCTCAATTTTTGTTAACAATTCGAACAAGGAAAGTTTTAATCTTAACAATTTACTAAATACTTGATTTTCACATTGGTCTAAATAAAATAATAAATTATGTGAACGTTGTGAGGGAAATGATATATTATTTAAAAATGAAATAACATTGAGAGACGAAACAGATAATCATCCATTTAATTTCATTTTCATACCAAAATGGAACATTAGTGAAGATGCCAAAAAAAATTAATTTATGTGTTCTTCCAACAAGTGCAATACTAATAGTTGGACAGCCGTATAAAGTTATGAATGCTATATTTCACTATGGTCCATGTATCGAAAACGATCATTTTATAAATATGTATAGAGAAGGTTCACCTTGGATTGAAGCTGATGATATGCAAGTTACAAAAAAGCAATGGCCTAGAGCTGCTAAAAACATTTCTACATTATTTTTAGAAAATGTTGATAATAAATAATATTAGATCAAAGATAAAGGCTCTCTAGAAATAATCCGAATAAAAATCTTTCAATGCCTATTAGAGCCGATACAGGATATAATGTGTAACAATCAATTTATTAATGAACATTGAAATTATATATATGACATAGGTAAACGTTTCGACCCTATTATTTGGGTCCTCTTCAGTACCAAAAAAAAAAGGAAAAAAACTACAAAAAAATTCTATAAATCGTCATGTAAGCTCTCATCGTTTTACGCATAATTTATCATTAGTTCTTGATTTTTATAATTTATTATTTGTGTAGTGATTGTTCAATTAATGACTGGATGCATCTCTGAAATGTACGTCAGTCCATTTCCTTGTTTATGACATGTAAGTCTCTCAATTTTTTACTTATTCGATGACATGCTCTCATTAAAATGGTTTTAATCTTTTTCTATTATTAACATTTTGCTCTCCGTTTCATAGCAATTCTGCCAAATTCTTGTTATGCATACAATGGACACAATCTTCGCAACGTACAAACTTGCTGTTATACTCTACACATTTATTTATACAATTTTTTTGTAGTTTTTTTCCTTTTTTTTGGTACTGAAGAGGACCCAAATAATAGGGTCGAAACGTTTACCTATGTCATAATTATATAATTTCAGTGTTCATTAATAAATTGATTGTTACACATTATATCCTGTGTCGGCTCTAACAGGCATTGAAAGATTTTTATTCAGAATAAATAATATGTTCTAGTAATACGCACACGTGTGAAGAGATATAGTATTAATCATATAAGAATATAAGATGTTTAACTACAAAATGCGTGATATCTTAACAAATTACCTTTTTAAAAAAAGGTAAAAAGAAGGCGCCAAGTGTGCATGTCCCTTCCATAAAAAACTGTACTTTACATAAACTAAAAAAAAAACATAAATAATATAGTTCAAGTGGTATGTTGTTAATTTTTTATTATAAATTACCCCTCAGTAGTACGTATGCATGTATTAAAAAAGAAATGAAATCAAATCTTTAAATTACGCCAATTGCAAAACGAATATATAATTTCTTGTAACATATAACATATACTATTGTATTTTGTAAATTGCGAAAAGAACATATATTTTATTGCAACATATAACATTTAATTAACGAGACAAAATGATACGTACCTTTATCTTTCTATTCAAGTGTTACGTTTCCAAACCCTTGGAAAATTTTTAATTGTTAGTGATCCTCTCGGAGAATGAAAAGAGCGGGAACGGTGAGGGTACTTAGAAGGACGGTCAGACTCTTTTCTCGCAGGTACCCGCACGGAGGCGAGTGCCGCAAGTCGAACGCAACCTTTTTGTGCTCGCTTCGGAATATGGATCAACGTCCCGTAAAGACGCTTTGACACCTGTTTCCTACGAATGGTGCGGTCGTTTGTCCAAATTTTGAGTCAAGGAATCTAATCCTTTTAACTCGGGACTGGACCACGTGCGATCTCTGAAAAGGCAAGGTTAACGACTACGAGATCTCAGGGTTTTAAAATAAGAGAATGAAAGAGATGAAAATTATTAACATAATTTATTTAAATCAAACATTATTATCTAATTATTAATAGTAAAGAAAACAATGAAAAATAAGAAAGATTACGCATAAAGAGAATTATTACTAACTAGAATTACAATAAAAATCATTATTACAAATTATACAAGTCATTATTAAAATTAACTAAAGATGGTAAATACAAACAAAATATTAAGATGTTATTATAATCAAAATGTGTTGCGAACCGAAATTATCATCATAAGTGAAATTATTATTTTCGTTCGAATCGCATTTCCATTCGAATCGTGGTTACAATTAAATTATAGACAATAAAAGATTTTGGTTCGCTAGACGCTATTAACATTATAGTTAAACATGCCGCCAGAGAATGAATCTTAAATGAGCAGTGCTGACTGAGTTTTTTATTACATTATAATTCGCGTATAGTAGCGGAGGTCGGAAGAAAAAGATTAAAGAATTCCACCGGTGTTAAATATGGATAGGCGGAATTCGGGATAAATACAGGGATATCAACCTCTAAGCCAACCTCTAAACGGGCGATTGTTTCCCCTTCGTGGCATTATGTTGTGAATTACGTTATTACAGATTCGCGACTAAATAGAAGAATATGGAAGGAAAGACTTACTGTTGCAGTAGGCTTTGGTTTTCTAATTAGTGTCCTGGACTTGGAGTAGCTCGCAGACAACTCGTACTTGATGTAATGGGGAAGATCTTCTGTTATGCACTGAACAAACTCTGAACTGCGAGAGCATGACTGACTGTTTTAAAACCGAACACAGAGCAGGATCAAAAATGAAGAGAGCGAGTCTCGCAGTGTCACGGTTTATATAGGGAGGTTCAGAGGGTGGTTCTTTGATGAGACATGTTGAGTGGGAAAAATCGAGGATTCCAGTTGGAGGGATTTTCTGCTTTGGTAGGAAATTTGTGTTTCATATTCTTACTGGTAACTACTTTCGAAATTTGCTCCGCCCGCACTGCAAGTTTCAATCCCCTAAGAACTTATTGGTGATACGTCATCACCTTTTCTAGATTTTCAGATTCACGGTCACCCATTGGCGAGTTTAGTTTTTGGTATTCTCTCTGAAGAGAAGAGATACTTCACTTATCGTACCTTCCGAACGACCTGATCGTGACAATTTGAAAACTCGCATTCCTCCTTTTTTTCTTATTTCCGATTTCTCTTTTATTATAGGTGCTTGAACGTGCGTCTTTTCGTCTAGACAGTATTTCTTCAGGATTTTATGATCGTCGGCAAAAATTAAAATTTATTCTTGTCAAGCTATTTCTATTTTACTATTTCCTGTTGTTAACGAAAAGACGCCCTTCAACACGTTACATGCGCTTGGGAATGCGACTTTCTATTTACCCAGGATTCCCGACCCGTTTTTAGATATTACTTATTTAAACTGAACGTGTTTCAAAACGAACATTCTCGATATGGTTTGTAATTTGTCATAAATTTTATTACTGCGGATCGGATAATCCTGGGTATCTATGTTTTTATTATCTTTCCAAAAATCGTTAGGAAAGCTTTCAACGACATATTTTCTACATATTGTCACGCTCGCCGATCGGTGACCGTTAACTCTCGCGTTTTCTCTTACATCCTGTCTCAACGATTACCCTATTAAGTAATCTCGAAACGTAGAGAGGAAATCGTAGAGTCCTCCCGGACGTAACACAAGAGTCTTTTATATTTGCAATGGAATACAACATTCAAAAAATTAAAGACGAAGCATCACAAAATGAGAAAATTTTATGAAAATAAAATTTTTTATGTAAAAATACTTGGCGCGCTGCTAGACTTCAAAATATAATAAGATGATCATCAAATAATATCGAATAAAAAAAATAATGAAGAGATTAAGTAAGAAAATGAGGTGGACTGACAATATACAGTGTGTGTGCGTGCGTGTGCGTACAAGCAAATAATTAAAAATACCAAATATGAAAAATGAAAAATAATGAAGAGATTTAAGAAAGAGAATTAGTAATATACAGCGTGTTCATATGTGCGACCAGATTTAGATAGGTATGCAGCTTAGATTTAATATAGAATACGTATTTATATAGTGTGCATTATATATTGTAAAAGCATATAAGACTAGTATAGAAATAATGATTTCAGATTTGTAAGACGTGCGGTTTAAGTTAAATTTAAAAGTAGATTTAAAATTAGTTATAATCTTAATTGTAACTGTAATTTTAATGTTCATTATTGTTAATTAAACAGTAAACATTGTTTATTTCTTTTATGTAACATTTACTTATTATATTTTGAGGTCTAGCAGCGCGCCAAGTATTTTTACATAAAAAATTTTATTTTAATAAAATTTTCTCATTTTGTGATACTTCGTCTTTAATTTTTTTTAGATTAAATGTTGTATTCCATTGCAAATATAAAAGACTCTTGAATAGAAAGATAAAGGTACGTATCATTTTGTCTCGTTAATTAAATGTTATATGTTGCAATAAAATATATGTTCTTTTCGCAATTTACAAAATACAATAGTATATGTTATATGTTGCAAGAAATTATATATTCGTTTTGCAATTGGCGTAATTTAAAGATTTGATTTCATTTCTTTTTTAATACATGCATACGTACTACTGAGGGGTAATTTATAATAAAAAATTAACAACATTACCACTTGAACTATATAATTTATGTAACGGTTTTTTTTTTAGTTTATGTAAAGTACAGTCTTTTATGGAAGGTACATGCACACTTGGCGCCTTTTTTTTACCTTTTTTTAAAAAGGTAATTTTGTTAAGTCATCTTTATTTGAAATCTTAAAAAATCTTGAACGTTTCGATTCTCTTTGGAATCTTCATCAGCAATCTTCTTAATCCATGCTAGATTTCGCGAACGGTCAAGGTAGAATCACTCGCAGGTTGCCAAAAAATTGTAGTGTAATCTATTTAAATTCATAATTCATATACTTAACCCATTAACGCCAAAAAATCCCGTTTTTTCAGCTCATTTTCAAACCACGTTCTTATAACTAAAGAGGAGAAATTTCCAAACAAAAACCATGTTTCCTACTAGTTTTGGATATGCTCTTCAAGAATCCGTGGTCAAAATTGAGTTTACTTAAATAGGAAATCCAATATGGCGCCGGATTTGCAAAGAAGTATCCAAAAATTTGGAATTTTTTTTCGTAATTTTTTTGGGGTCAATAGAGTTTCGAGACTCAATCCTAACTATGATCAACAGTGATCGGAATAGTTGAAGTTTGAGGAAAAATTTTTTTTGCCAATCTCAATTGGCCATAACCTATTCAAAATGGCGAATTTCTCATATGGTGGACATGAAATTTTGAAAATCTCACAGATTTTCGTAAAACTCTGTACTCGGGGGTTTTCGTGGTCGCTGATTACGACAATCCATGTTTCGACGCGTGAGTCGTTTTGAAGTGATGTTCACACTGAGCTTCTTCCGGTGTGCATGTAGCATTAGGCGACGGCATGATTTCTTCTTGTTGCCAAAACCGTTGGAGTTGCTCGAGAAGTTCACAATCGAGAGAACATTGAAATCCGTTGATTGCTTCTTGCGAGAGATGATCGTTATCGTTGGAGAGTTGTCCGGATAATATCCATCCGAGAGCGATCTTTTGCGCGATCGGTGATTCGCCATTTCCGTGGCGAATGCCATTTTCGAGAATTTGCGCGTAGACACTTGCACCGAGAACTAAATCAATTTTTCCTGGCATTGAGAAATTCGAGTCCGCAAGGCGGAATCCGTCGACGTACCCAGTGAGTGGATACAATCTTCGTGGGTGGCAAGTAGGCGGTGAGTTTCGGCAGCACGAGAGCTTCCATGTTTGATAAAGAATGCCGAATTGATCCGCGAGATAATTTCGAGAGAGACCCGTCCGTTTGAGACATCGGAACGTTATGCGCCGATTCTGAGAATCGGGACGGACGCGGGTTTACGCGATAACTTTAGAAGCTGCGCGGCGGACTCAGAGATAAACGAAGCTTCAGATCCTTGATCGTGCAATGCCCGTAGCTGGAATCGTTCTTCAGCTCGAGAGATAGCCGTAACTAAAGCGGTAGCGAGGAACACTGGAGTGCGTTTAATTATATGTGAATGTGCAATATAACTGCACGTGTGAGAAGCGCCGATTTGTCTGTTGATTTGAGATGCTTCAGAGGTGTCCGTGGTAGGGCCGGTAGCCGACGGGACGGAGATTGCCGTCGTAGTGGACGGTGTCAAGGCGTCTGATTCGGTAGCTACGTGCAACGTTGAATAATGTTGATTGCGACAAAATCGATAGCGTTTCGCAGTGCGACACGCCCTGAGGTGATGATGTCCGAGACAATTAAAACACAGATTTTTTACAACGACAACCTCGCGTCGTTGATTCAGTCTTCTCGAGGTATTTCGGGCACGACGCGATATAATTTCCCGAGCTACACACTACGCACTGTTGTACGGCAGTGATAGCGGCGTATTCTCTTGCATTTGACTGCGAACGTACAACGTGGAATTTGCAGCTGGTTGTTTAAATGGAATTATGACTCGTTCGATAGATTCCAGAGTTTGCACGTATCCAACTAGGAACTGCTCTAGATCACCGAAGGACGGGGACGTAGATTTCGCACCAAGAGTTGTTTCCTATTCCTTCAATGATTCGACCTCGAGTTTATGTACGATCATGAAGACGATAATGTGATCCCAGGATTTCACCGGACATTCGAGAGCTTCGAGGGCGTCGAGCGCCTCTCTCACATCGCCGAGAAGTTTCTTTATTTCTGTTGCACCTGTCGTTTTCAATTTGCGAATCGCGAATAAAGCGGATAATTTCGCGTCGATCAGAACTCGTTTATTATCGTAGCGAGTCACGAGAATTTCCCACGAGCGTTTAAGGTTTTCACTTGTAGTGATGGGGATGTTCATCAATTGTTGTGCCGGTTCACCGATTAGACTCATTTTTAAATAATGGAGCTTTTCGACAGCCGAAAGATCGTTGTTTTCCATGACGATAGACGTGAAGAGATCTCGGAAGTGTCTCCACTGAGCGTAGTCACCAGAAAACTTCGGTAAGTCGATGCGCGGTAATCGACGAGAGTGAGATCCTGTAGGAGAATTAGTTGCGTTGATAACGATAGCCTCATGTTGCGCTTTGCGATCGAACTGGTCCAGCACATCGAGCATAAGTCCGTGCGCTTCATGGAATTTCTCTTCACAGAGAGAATACACGTTTTCGGTAACGTATGGAAGCTGCTCTATCTCGGCATGACGTGTTTTAAACAAGTTGTCATGATACGCGTTGAATTTCTCCCAATTGGCCTTGAGAGCGCCTAAGCGACTTTGGACCGCGCCGCGAGTAATCCGTGAAGATCCAAGCTTGTTGTGATTGTCGATAGAACGAGAGATAAGCCCGAAGAGATCGTTCTGTCGAGCAATGACGTCGGTCACAGTGGCCACTTTCGAGAATGCCGAGGGGAATTTGAGAGATACGCACTTCACAAAAGTTCATTGCCTTAAGTGTCCACGTGGTAAATCTCACTTGCACGCGCGAACGTTGAGAGTAAACGAACATCGCGAATAGAGCTTGTCTTATGCGACTGAGCGCGAGCGAATCGTATTAGAGCAAGAGAATCGCGTTAGAGCGAGAGTGGCTTAGCGAGCACTGATATACTTGTGACGACAAATACCGCCACGTTAAGAAAAAGATGCGTGGCATTCAATAGGAAAGCACGCATACGACATAATATTGTCTGTGCACACATACGCGAAGTGAGACAGTAGAGGCATTTAAATGTCGCTGCTGTTTACGCGAGTCAGGTACCAAATTCGAGATTAAATAAAGTAAATGTATGAGAAATAATGTAAAAGTAAGTTGAAATTACAGGTTTGAATTTTTAACGATTAAAATAAAGTAACGACAAAACCGAATGACGGACGAATAAACAGTAGAGATAAATAGAAAAATAGAAAAATAACGAAAACTGTAGAATATTCGAAAAGGAAAGACGAGGGAGTCATGCGAGACTCTGGAAAAGAACAAAGCATTCGACTAGTAGACTTCGAAGAGTTCGGGCGGTTTAAAATTGTAATCCGAGTTTATTAAACGGAAGTAAGATTGTATTAGCTCTTTGTTAATCTTCGATCCTTACCGAAGTTTTTATTATATCGCGAGATGTAAAACCTCGCAAAAGGAATCGCGTGAATATAACGATTGGTAATTCTCGTTCTGCATGTTAAGTCACTTAAACTATACTACAAATGGACACGCAGATACTAGTTAGTTATAAATCTGGTACTCAGTGCACGTTACTTAAAGACAATCGCGAATAAATTTTCAATATAGTTGAGGACCTGGTCCATCACAATAAAAGGAACATTTTTATCACACGGGTGCTAATAAAGTCTTTATTGGAGTCTATGGGGGCCAAATACTAATACAATACCTCTGATAACGAAATTTGCGAACTCCGATTATCTGGCTCGAAGGACCAGCAATGTTGTGAGTATTGCGAAAGGAAAATGGTACCGGAGAACCAGGTCCGCTGATGATGTCGGAATTATAAACGAACAATCACGAGGAGTCAGAAGGTGTTGGAAAGAATAGAGACTGAGAGCGATATAAATAACATGTGCTTCTGAGCTTTATTCGAGAACAACTGAACTTGGTCGTTAAGCGATAGATATACACAGATACCGGGAGGTAACCTTCGCTTCGTGAGAAAAGAAAGAAAGGTTGAGAATGTATACATATGTATATGTGATGCGAAATAAACAGCTGATAGGTAGACACTGTCTCTAACTCTGACCGTGTCGGTACCGAGAATAAGCGTGTTTTGAACATAATAGCTGTCGATCGAAATAAGCGTTAAAATTAACTCGACAATGAGCACAAGACTTTAACAAGAGCATTTAACATAACGATGTATAGTATACCATATGCTTCTGAAAATGCTATGATGATTTAAAAGAATTAGCGCACTGAGTTTTTATTGAATTTAGTCCAAACACCTGTTAACCCTTACTTCCATCCACCTTTCCTTCGAGCGATTTCCTCGACAGATCACCTATTGTGCCTGTTTATCTCATTTGCATCTTTCCCGACGCGTGACTAAACGCCAAAGAAGCCAGCGGATTAGGAGGGAAGCCCGTCAGCTCCTTGACAAAGCTTATCGCGAGTTTTTAATTAACTTGAATATAAATAATAATAATATATAAAGTAATAATGATGATGATACTAATCCTAATAATAGCTTAAATAATAATTTTAATAGTAGTAATGGTAATAATATCGAAAACGCAATCACAGACCCTTCTTCTAAGCATTTCTCCCCCTTTTAGGCCCAGTTTCACAACTGACGGTTAACTCTTAACCGAGGTTCAACTTATTTCTCATCTTTTTCCAATTCTAGAATTGAAAAGAGATAATGAATAAGTTGAACCTCGCGGTTAAGAATTAACCGTCAGTTGTGAAACTGAGCCTTACTCATCGTCCTACTTCACAATTAGAAGGGTTCAATACAGCCAAAATTAGACTAGCGATAATTACACTATTAGAAATGTTCTTAAATTTCATTAACTTTTAATGTACATTGGTGAATTTTTAATTTCTCTGTAACTGAAAGGACTATTAATGCACATGTTAATGAAATTTAAGTTTACAGTAACTGAAAAATTAAGTGTAATGAAATTTAATATACTTTTATAAATGACATTTAATTAATCGTAATTGAAATAACTATTAATGTACATATTAATGAAATTTAAGTTTGTAGTACATTAAATTTCAATATCTATCAAACTTAAAAGTTAAGCGTATTGAAATTTAATGTACTTTTAGATTTACGAATATTAAAATAATATTTTAATTAAGCCTAATACTATTAACGCTTAATGTTTAATACGTTTACGTTTCTTACATGTCATTAACGTAAATTACTTTTCAGTTACAGATCTCGTACTTTTCATTAACATGTAAATTAATTTCTACAATAATGTGTTCATTAATTTCAATACACACGTTCATCACATTTAAGACTACTGTAATTTAGTTTTTATTTACATCATTCATTACATTTAATTTCGTGCATAACCACATGCTTCCTTTACATGTTAATTAAAATTCATTGAGAAATTTCTAACAGTGTATTTTAAGATTATTAATTCAGACCGAAGCGAAAAAACTTCCGCCCTGGCGTCACCATCTCTTGACGAATGAGATACTATATACCTATAAAAATTGCATATAACAAATCAAACTAACCAAGACTCCTTATAAATCAAAGAAATTGGAAAGAATACAGGCGTTAGGAGTCGGTGCTTTGTAATCGTGGTGAGCGTCCTTATTTTCGGGATAATTAATTATATTCTTAAAGTTTTTTGATAAATTAGTTTCTATATTCTTTAATTCGACATTTTTATCCCTTCTTTTTCATTTTCCTTTTTTTTCTTTTTGTTTAATTCTGGCATTTAAATTCTCGATAGGGGAGCTCCATGACAGGATAACTTTTATATTATATATATTAGTTTGTGTTTGCTCTGAGGAAGGCTAAAAAATGAGCCAAAACATGTAAGCGCATTTGTTGAATAAAGAATTCAAGCTTCATAAGTGTATTATTTGCGCGACGTCTTCTGCGCCTGACTCCTAACGCCCGTATTCTTTCCAATTCTTTTATTCAAATTGCTCTCACCTATTCACTTACATTCACTAACACATTAACAAATTAGCGGCACCAATCACGAAGAAGAATCACTTATGTCTCGACTCTTACTAGAGTGACTCTAATCTCTACTTATAGGATCTCTACTCCATTCCCTTTCATGCGGATGCATGCGAGACAAAGTGTCTGCTCTAATGTCCTGTCATTCCATTCTTCTTATTCCTTCTTTCTCTAAATCAACCCATTCATATGTTCGGAGTTTGGACGTAATACAATTGTTATAAGGTAAAAATATTAATTGCAATATAAAGTATTATATACATTCAGCTAAAAATAAAAATAAATACAAAATTTTAGAGTCAAACGGTTTTTGGAATGCATGTGAATCGATCTTTTGGAAAAGTCGAGCATTTGAAAATAATTAGATAACGTATCCTTATTTGTTTCTTCGATATACCGCCATGCCGCCCGCAACAATTAGCGCGATGGTACATGCGTCATATATATTTAACAAATAACTGATATTTTTTCATGAGATCCTGAATATACATTATCGATATGGGATATCGTATAAATGAACGTTAATTAAAGTTTGTATTAACACACGGTTGCCGTTCTTGTTCAAAAGGATAAAAATAGGGGACTCGGAAGGATATATTTCCATATCAGTTTATTATTAGTCCATTTTTAGAATACAGTTAACAATGTTGGTTTATCTTTCAAGATTACATTTGTCGAATTGCAACATTTAAAGATAATAATTTACGACAGTAGATGTTCTCAGGACCACAAGAAGACCAGCTTCCAAGAAATACCGTATACTACTTGTCTCAATATCAGCTCACGTTACAATACATATTATGTACAAAGCATATAGCAAGTAAATGAAAATAATTAGTTTTAGATCGTGTCATATAACAAAGGAAATTCAAACATTATTGTGTTTGAGATATACATAATAAATAAAAAATGATCTACACCGATGTCTGCCATGTACGCTAATTTGTCATCTGCGCAGTAGGAAGAAAATTATAAGATATATGGCGACTCATTACGTTATTCAAATTGCATTAATTTAATTTAAGCTGACAATATATTCTGGCACAAATCCGATGTTGATAAGACCAATGACATTTTCCTGGTTCACTTGTTCAAGGTTTGGCAATCTAAGATCCTTTGAGCTTCCATCTGCAAATGACAATAAACGAATCAAATTTAATAAATCGTGAATGACAATGCATGTTGCTCTTACAATCTTTAATAAATACTTGAAACCAGTGTTGGAAACCAGTGTTGGATGCAACATCTACATACTTTAGCTGTGCCTATGTAGGATTCACACTGCGACATCCGACATATGTTCGATGTCCAATACAAAAATTTGTTTCCCGAAGATAAAAGTGTCACTAACTAGAACCGAATTCTCTTATCGCAGTGGTCGCAAGGATTTGCACATTTCGGGCCGAGCCGCCGGGCGGTCACGTGACTCTCCGACTCAGGGGCGCTCCTATACCAGAAATATACTGGAAGCGCGCCTTCCGTCAAATTATTATTGAAATGTTTTTTATTAAATAATTTATATAATTATATTA
>NW_017299830.1:566266-569308 GCF_001594075.2 Trachymyrmex cornetzi | reverse complement strand
CCGCCCAGCGGCTCGGCCGTGCGGTGGTGGGGTCGCGCGCCGGAATCAGCCCGAAATGTGCAAATCCTTGCGACCACTGATTTACATCATGCATATGTTTCGATTTTAAATAAATTATAAATAGAAATTAATGTTCTAATTGTTCTTTGTTTTAATGTTGATTTTCACCTTTAAACCAATAAACTGCAAAAGATACGACGTAAATACATTGCTAACCAGAGAAATACAAAAAAGTGAAATCACACCTCTTGTTATTTTAGCATTCAGAAAATAAGGTGATAAGTCCGTATTTTTAATTTGTTTAAAGTTACATACGTTATTGAAATACGTTATTACATGCGTCTTTTGAGCTGTTGTTTATTAGGTTTGGTTAGGAAGTGTTGAAGTAATCTTATTTCGTATCGAGTCATGTCGCGGCGGGCAACTGTGCGCAAACGTTTTGAAATGCGCACAATTACCCATCTTCCATATACTATATGACTAGTACTAATTTTTTCTGCTTTGCATTATTATTTTATTTTTCCATTTTATTTTGCCAAAGTCTATGTGCATTATTATTATATTAGTTTTGTATTTTTACTTAATATATATAATATGTATATTTAAAATATACTTAATATATTGTAAACAATTTTTAAAGATTTTCGAAGGTATCGAAGTTTCCAGAAGATTCTAGAATTTTCAAGAGTCTTCGTAGTGCCTGTCAACATCTGTTATCGATCGACAGATATTAGATCCGCTACTCCGAAATACTTTGACGTGATAGGCTGATATTAGCGGCGCGCGCATGCACAGCGTAAGCAACATAAGCCGGAGCAAGCCGGAGCACGTTACGGTTGTTCGTGAGATTTTGAAGCGAATAAGTCAGCGAGAGATAATTCGTCAGCGTCAGACAAAGCGATCGACAAAGGTTTTGCGAATCGTACGTCAGCGTTTCCGTGCTCGTTAAGTTGTTACCGTCGTTTTGGTATCGATCGTAAGTGATCAAACTGCGTTATAATTTGAATAAAGAGGTTCTTTATTTGCTCGCTAAAATATATCAAAGTGAGTGTTCACTAAAGTATCTGACATTAATCCGAACTTAATAAGAGAGGTTTTACCCCGCCTTGCCTTCCTGACAGAAGTATCTCTTTTTCCCGCTGTATATATCTTACAATATTTTATTTAATATATATTTATATTGCAATATAATAAATATATTTTCTGACTTCTTCGTCAACATTCCGTAATTCATTCATTTTCTACGACTTTTGTTTTGCGCACAATTACCCGACGCGCGAAAAATTTTTTCGCTTTTCCGTTTTTTTCTTTTTGCCAAATACAACCTGAATTCATAATAATTTTCATAATGAAAATCTATTCATTATGAGGATACATAATGGTAGAAAACTCTTTGTAGTTTCTATTTCCATACTTATATCGCTTTGAACTTGGAAAACCATTTCAGGACAATAAATTTTTCTTAGGTGTGCGCACAATTCACCCACTTTCTCTTATTGCTAGCGCTATATTATTGGCGCTGAATGATGTTTCGCTTTTGCATCCCTAGAGATGTACTTCTGGTTATCCAAGTTGTGTCGTTGTTATAATAAATGAGCGAAATATATATACTTAAAATTTTGTTTAATGCTTATGTATACAAATATATATTTACAATTTAATATTATATTATGTATAATAAAAGGTTATTATTTGCAATAAATATAATTATAAAATATTTAATTTCTTATTTTTTAATCTTCAAAAATATATTATATTTTATCTGGAGACACTGGTAGTGTCTCGGCGCTAAGCCAAGCGCAGCGACACTGCCGTGCCTCCTTTACGCGAATTCTGTCAAGATTTCCAGACGGCGATTATGGATCTCAATAACGGCTGTCCCGATTAAGTTCTAAGTGTGCTCAATCGATTGCATCCGCTCAGAATATATAATGAAAATGTTTTTGTTTTTTCTCTACATACTCTACGAGCGGAGATATTGCGATGCAAAATGATGCAAAATCGGAACCTGAAACTTGTATAATTTTTTTAAGAAACGTCGTCGTCGTCGTCATCGACAAGGCTATGGGCTGGGGGAAATGTCCTTTTGGGATTTTTTACGCAAGAAGCAAATGTGGCGCTGGCAATGTGCATGGTCACATCACACATGTGTCTGTTTTCTGTGGCTAATGATTAGGTAGGAAAACTGTCACATCGATGGCATGGCATAGAAGACACGTAAGTAATTTTCTGCTTCTACATACACAAATTAGACTTGCTCGACACGTTTCTGCACGAAATGAACGAATCTGGCAAAAAAATGTATCGCTTTATCCCGTGGACCGAGATATTAATCGTTAAAGTTGATGACTATTTAGATTAGAAAATCCGTCTCATTGATGGCATGGAAGGACATGAGAACATGTAATTTAAACTAGAATAAGTATTTTCTGCTTCAGTTACACAAATTCTCTGCTTCAAAAACACGTTCTTTGTTTTAAGAATACAAATTATTGTCTATATAATTTTTATTTTTACAGCAGAGTATTTGTCTTGGTTAAATATTTGTTTGTAAAGCAGAAAATTTGTTTAACCCTCTATGCCATCGATGCAACAGATTTCCTAATCTGGATATCTGTCAACTTTAATTAATAACAATTAATAACTCGGTTCGCGGAGCAAAGCGACACATTTTTCATGTAGTGCAAAAATGCGTATGTAACAAACACGAGTAATTATTAATATGTATAAGTCCTTTTTTTTACAAAATTCATTTTCAGGTATTATTAAAATTGGTGCGACTCGTCGACTTTACTTCAACTGACTAAACTACTAAAAACTTTGTTTTTGAAAGCTGGACCAGTTTGGTATAGCAATCCAGAAAACGTCAAAAAGATTTTTCTCAAATAGAATTTACGGAAGAATGTTTGGAACAAAATTTGAGACTTTGTCAGATTCACGTATGGTTTACATCACTGTTTAACTGCAACGAACAATTTTCCAAGTCTGTCAGGAGCTTTTGCATATCCATTCGGAAGTATTATATGTAACAAACACAAGTAA
>NW_017299830.1:561376-565833 GCF_001594075.2 Trachymyrmex cornetzi | reverse complement strand
TATATATATATATATACTTATATAGAAAATACTAAATATAATGTTATTATATTAACCATCGTAGCTCACCTATATTATTCTTGTTAGACGCACACGCACAAGCTGCTGTCGATTATCGAGCGCCAAAATCACCGAATTCGTTTGTCAGATCTTTTCGTTTGTAGTAACAGAAAGATCGTTTCTTATCACAGTTCACTACACCTCACTTCGCGCACTCGGTGCGGGTAACCGAATGGTTTGCTACTGTGGCAGCATACTCAAGACGGAAAATTTCGGTTCTTCTAACCGAAAGCATTTGTTAATGTAAACAGTGCATCAGTTAATGAGAACAGGCTATGTATTGCTCCAACTGAAACTCAACTAACTGAATATCTTTGCCTGCTATAGCCGAATCTTTTTTTCCGTGTGGTTTACATCACTGTTAACTACAACGAACAATTTCCCAAGTCTGTCAGGAGCTTTTGCATATCCATTCTGAAGTATTATATGTAACAAACACAAGTAATATTTTTATCTAATTATTATTATGTATGAGACCTTTTTTACGAAATTCGTTTTCAGGTATTATTGAAAATTCGTTCAACTTGTCGACTTTACCTCAACTTACTAAATCACTAAAAACTTTATTTTTGAAAGCTGGACCAGTTTGGTATAGCAACTGTATTAATTTGAATCATACTTTAAGACTGATTATTGAAGCATCTTTTCCTAGGTTGCCTAAGAAAGAATTGCAATCGCATTTGTATTTTTGGTGACATTATGTTGAACAGGAATTTAAATGAGTTGTAATTGTTTTAAATAGAAAGTAAAAACTGTAAACGGTGGATAATTTAATTTTTGTAGAGCACTCATTTTGGAATATGTGAGATAGCGTTTAATTAACTTAGTAGACGGTCGTTAATTATTATTTGTTTCATTTGACAGAGAAAAAATATTTCAAAGCTTTGTTACGATCTTACCAAGTTTACTCTTGAAACCGAGCATACATGACATGCTCGTAATTCGATCAAATTAAATTTTACGTTTTAAGGAATGGATCCGGGAAGGATTGATAGGTAAACATGAGTCTATTATCAGTAAATTATAATATAGACATATAGGCAATCACAACTTACTGAGTATATTATATGTTATTTATACAAACTTAACTTTTTAAAAAAAGGTAAAAAAAGCGCTAAGCATGCGTGCTTTTCGTGAAGAATCATGGGCCGGTTTTACCAACGCCAATTAAATAATTTGGGCCGTGGAACTGACTAATTGAGTTTGCTATTTAGTAGAATTGACCACTTATGATTGACGGTTAATCACCGATTCGGCTTAATAGAGAAATGATGAAACCGGTCCTTTCTATATAATACTAAGTATCCAACCCAACTAATAATAGCTGTAATTTTTTTTCAAGGATATTCTTATAATGATATATATCATTCGTATAAAAGATTTGATATCAACAAAACTGGCGCTAAGTTAAATTCCATGTAATTCGGATACGAAATTATATAAATAATATTAACTTTAATGATATCATTCCTATAAAAGATTTGATATCAAGAACTGGCGCAAAGTTAAATCCCACTTCTTTGTACCATGTCAAATTAAATAAATAATAAATATTAATCTTATGATACGTATCATTTGTACAAAAGAATTGATACTAACAACTGTGGCGCCAAGTTAAATTCTGCTATCAAAATAAAAAGTAAAACCCAAGTGATACTATCTTTATTATTATTTACTTAATCCAAACAGTATTATCTTTAATTTGTATGCAATGAAACCTAAGCATACCAGATATGTAAATATGAAACCGGAATTTTTTAATAGAAAATACACGTTTATTGCATGAAAATGATAAAAAATATTTTATTCGAAGTATTGCCCATCGCTAGCTATACATTTTTCCCACCTGTCTGACAATTTGTGGATGCCACGCCAAAAAAATTGATGCTCTTTTGAGCCAAACCAGTCATCTAGCCATTTTCGTACATCTTCGTAAGAAGTGAAGCGCTGCTGAGCAAGTGCATGTCCCATCGATGCAAATAAGTAGTAATCGGACGGAGCCAAGTCTGGTGAGTAAGCCGCAAACGAAAGTATTTCCCAACCAAACGTCTCAATCGTTTCCTTGACCAGTTTTGCTGTGTGTGATGGTACATTATCATGAAGCAAAATCACTTTGTGTTGCCTTTTTTGATATTCCGGTCGTTTTTCACGCAAAGCTTGATTCAAATTGATCATTTGTTGTCGGTAGCGTTCAGTATTAACGGTTTCGCCAGATTTTAGCAGCTCACAATAAATCGCACCTTTCTGATCTCACCAAACACAGAGCATTGTCTTCCGTCCATAGCGATTTGGCCTTGCAGTCGATGTCGATAGTTCGCCTGGAGTTACCCATGATCTTTTACGCTTAGGATTCTTAAAATATATCCACTTTTTATCGCCAGTCACAATTCGATGGAGAAATGTCTTTCTTTTGTACCTGGGGAGCAGCATTTCGCAAGTGGTTTTTCGGTTTTCCTGCTGTCTTTCATTCAGTTCATGTGGAACCCATTTTCCCATCTTCTGGATCATTCCCATGGATTTCAAACGTATGGAGACGGCTTTTCATGTCACATTCAATTGATCCGCGAGTTGTTGAGTTTGAGCATCATCCTCATCCAACAATGCTTGCAATTCGCTGTCTTCAAACTTTTTCGGTGGTTTTCCACGTTCTTCGCTTCTCACGTCAAAATCGCCACTTTTGAATTTTTTAAACCACTCAAAGCACTGTGATTTACCAAGAGCATGCTCACCGTAAGCTTCGACAAGCATTCGATGCGATTCTGCAGCAATTTTCTTCAAATGGTAACAGAAAATCAATGCTGTCCGCAAATCGTAGTTTCCAGGCACAAAATTCGACATGTTCAACGCTATTACAAACTATACTGTTGTATGAAACTTGTATTGTTGTGAGTTGAAAATCTTTGTCACATGTCAGAACAAGGAAATGGCGTCAATAATGCGGTCTGACGGCAACTACATTGACAGCTATGGCCATCTATTGGTAAATTCCGGTTTCATATTTACATACCTGGTACGTATGTACATCTTATTGAAGGATCTTTCTATTCCAATCCAAATGATTTAAATTCCTTTTAAATGAAATTATTATATCACAATTCATTCACACACACAAAAACATTTTCTCTTCCAACTAAAGTAGTGGTTATTTAATTCTCTTTCAAAATATTATACAAAACATTATCACAAATTTAAATACAAAAATTTTTCATGTAAAAACACATGGCGCTGCTAGATCGAGTAAGAAAAACTATAAAAACAATATAAAATTAGAATGGTAATTAATAAAAATAAATAATAAAAGGTAATTATAATTTAGATGTAATAATAAAAGTAAAATAAAAAATTTAATCTGAACTTTACATGAATAAGAATAAAGTTTACTATTTATTTTTTTTTTCATAACGCATGTCTTACAAATCGAAATTTTTTTAGACTTAAACTTAACAGTATTCACAACGTTCATAATTTACACGACTCTACAATTCAATCGCATATATACACATATTAGATACTTTAACTCTCATTCTCTTCTTATTTTTCTTATTTCTCTAAACATTAATATTTTTTAATACGATTCTAATTTTTCTTATTAATATGCTTCTTATTTATGTTACTTTTCTAAATATTACATTTTCTAAGTATTATATTCTTATTTCTCTTATTTTTCTAAATATTACATTCGTATTTTGCTACTATTATTATATCGAGATCTAGCAGCGCAAGAGTTTTTACATGAAAAATTTTTCTATTTAAATTTGTGATAATGCTTTGTACAATATTTTGAAAGAGAATTAAATAACCACTACTTTAGTTGAAAGAGGAAATGTCTTTGTGTGTGTGAATGAATTGCGATATAATAATTTCATTTAAGAGGAATTTAAATCATTTGGATTGGAATAGGAAGATCCTTTAATAAGATGTACATACGTATACTTAGGTTTCATTGCATAAAAATTAAAGATAATTACTATTTGGATTAAGTAAATAATAATAAAGATAGTATCACTTGGGTTTTACTTTTTATTTTGGTAGTAGAATTTAATTTGGCGCCACAGTTGTTAATATCAATTCTTTCATTCAAATGATACATATCATAAGATTAATATTTATTATTTATTTAATTTGACATGGTATAAAGAAATGGGATTTAACTTGGCGCCAGTTTTGTTGATATCAAATCTTTTATACGAATAATATATAATTATAAGAATATCCTTGAAAAAAAATTAAAGCTACTATTAGTTGGGTTGGATACTTAGTATTATATAGCAGTGGTCGCAAGGATTTGCACATCTCGGGCCGATTCCGGCGCGCGACCCCTACCACCGCACGGCCGAGCCGCCGGGCGGTCACGTGACGCTCTACCTCAGGGGCGCTCCTATATCAAAAATATACTG
>NW_017299830.1:553637-553837 GCF_001594075.2 Trachymyrmex cornetzi | reverse complement strand
TTTTTACATGAAAAATTTTTCTATTTAAATTAAATTTTTTCATTTTATACGGTTAATTCTTTAATTTTTTGTGGTAACACTTAAATTGAGCAAGGTAAAAAAACGCAATTTTGTGATAATGTTTTGTATAATGTTTTAAAGGAGAATTAAATAACCACTACTTTAGTTGGAAGAGGAAATGTCTTTGAATGAATTGTGAT
>NW_017299830.1:552957-553186 GCF_001594075.2 Trachymyrmex cornetzi | reverse complement strand
CCAGTTTCACCAACGCTTAGCGCTTTTTTTTAAAAAGGTAAGTTTGTATATAATTTTAAAATTCCATAGACAAAAACTGTTATACACATGATACATATTATTAGAGTTAAGTAAATAATAAAAAAAAGATTAATTTTACTTTTTAATTTGGTAGAATTTAATTAATTTGATAATCAATTATACGAATATGATACATATCATTAGAGTTAAATAAACTATTTTTTCTTTG
>NW_017299830.1:548254-551922 GCF_001594075.2 Trachymyrmex cornetzi | reverse complement strand
GGATGCCATCGATTGAGCACACTTAGAACTCAATCGGGACAGCCGTTATTGAGATCCCATAATCGCCGTCTGGAAATCTTGACAGATTCGCGTATACTACACGGCAGTGTCGCTGCGCTTGGCTTAGCGCCGAGACACTACCAGTGTCTCCAGATCTTAAGCTGGCCGCACACGATACATGATTTTCATACTTACTTTCTTGCATGCTGACCAATGCATGTTACTTTGCTCGGTTCGCTGCATAAACGTCATCACACGAAGGTGACAACCGTGGTGGTTTTAACCTATACATTTCACATATGCATGACATCAATCACATGAGTGATTCTTAACGTTTTGATTGGCGTGTGCAAGAAAACGAGCATGAAATAATGCACCGTATCAAACACAGAAATCAAGGATGGTAGTGTACTTCGCTCAATGCACCAAGATGTTTAACATGCATCAGAGCTGGCACAGCAGCGTGTAAGCCCATTATGGATGAAATCATGCATCGTGTGCGGCCAGCTTTAGATTGCATTCCGATGGTTACTATTAGCGTTGAAAATCTAATTCACATTGCATATATACTATGAATTTTCAGTAACGGAAAAGAATTTTGAAGTACATTCTTAATAATGACATTAAAGTTTAAAAATAATAAACAATATTAAGAATCTTTATTTTAGACGGTATAATTAGCTGTCATAAACAACATTTTTTTTTTAAAGTGACTTAAGTCACTTTCAAAATAAACGGCTCATATGTACATGCATATATAATATACCATATTGTAGTCTTTTTCTAACTGCGCGCCGAATTATTTTTTTGGACTAACCCTGGTAGAAATTTCATGCATTTTTTTACCAATTACTAAACAGTTACACCAACTTCTGTCTAGTAACTGAGAAGGAAAAGTACTTTGAGTTCCAATCTGGATGTAACGCTTTGTTTGCAGTTACTACATACAAAAGTTGCGTAAAATCTGAATCCATTTACTGCATAGAAACACAACAAATAATGGATATTAAATTGATTAATAAGCAAGCCAACTGCTCGTGAAATGGACAGAATAAAACTTTATCAAGTTCTTGTCCATTTCCTACTCAGTATTGGCACAATTAATGAGAATACAGTAATATTAGATAGTAACTGAATAGGTGTCTAGGAAAACTGCATACATTTCTACTAGAGAAATAAACGCAATTAAAAAACTACTCTAGTAATCGCGAATTAAATTAACAAGCAATTTAATAATTTGATGCTACCATCAAGCATCATATATTATAAAGATGTTAATATGTTAAAAACTGTTGTTACGCCCGGCCCCTCTTCAAAACAATTCTATTTTATTTTTCACGAATATTTTTGTATTATATAATCATTTTATTTTGCGCCAAATTAATTTCGTTCTTACATTGTCTACCTACAATCTTTTATTAAAATCACAAAATTCGTAGCAGAAATCTTATCCAGCGACGCGCTATTCAGTCGTGCCGATGACGCGTGGCGCTCGTACCGCGAGAGCCAATCAGAGCGCGCGAAGGGCTATTCCGTTGTGACAAACTGTTAAGTCAAATAACTCCGCGTGGAGTAAAGAGTTCATTTCCGTACGCTATGATCGTTATGTCATTGCCATTCTACGCGTATTTAGAGAAAACTAGCCTGCTCTGAACGTTTCAGCGGCTACAATTCTATGAAACAGGAATAAGTTATCGCGCGCCAATCACGACTCGCGGTGCGCGTGTCTCGCGTCGTGCCGGCCTCGCGATGGGACTTCAGCCGCTCTGGCTAAGAATACGTTTAGTTTTGAAGTCTCTCATTGCGTTAATATGTTTCTCTAGTTAATTTGTCGCCTTTGGGTCGCCACGATCGCTTGAATTAATCCAGAAACGAATAAATAATGTCAATTAGCCGCGTTAGCGAGTACCGGCCGGGAGTCGGGAGGTAGCAGCGCGGACCACGGGGAAAGACTAGCACGGACCACGGAGAGAGACTGCGCGGACCGCGGAAAAAGGTCCTAAGTTTAATTCATTAATTACTTAAAAATTCCGCTAATTAAGGCAAAAGTAACTTGATTTCTCAATTTTAAATTAAATTCGCGTAAGCCATGCCGAGTTTTAAACCGGCACAAATAATATTTCGGGAAGAAAAGCCTATTTTTCGTTTTGGTCACGTGTTCCCAATTCCGGGAAATTCGCACTCCCCCTGCCTTCCGACTCCCGGCCACCAAGCGGCGCTTATATAAACGGGGCGAAAACCGATCCCAAGCGTCATTTTTCCTTTGGCCACTTCCAGACATAGGAAGTCATTTTTCCTTGAGTCGGCTGGCGCTTACAATAGCGCGCGGTTTCTCCTACATTTCCTCGAGCTTTGAACCGGCTGGCGCTTACAGTAGCGCACGGTTCCTCCTACTTTCTTTTGAGCCGGCTAGCGCTTGCAGGAGCGCGCGGTTCTTCCCTCCATTACTACCAATCTCTCATTCACAAATTTATTTCTTTCATTACAATAAGGACTATTAACCGCATTAACGACATAATAAAATTACTTTTCCGATAAAATGGCCAACCGCGTCAGTTTCAATGTAATCAGCGTGTCAGTCAGATCTGTATTAAATAGAAATTCAACCTTTAATATGGCGTTATATTCTGTTCTCCTTAACCCTCCATATCCAATCACTAAAAAGGTATCAAGTGATAAAACGGCTCAATTGCTGGGAATAATTATAATAACAATAATAATGAATCTCTTTGCTAAATGAACATTTTCCGATTGACACTAAAGTCTCATTCATTATTGGAGTATTAAGCCTGATGGCGAGTTTAAACAAATCTCTTAAATTGCCCAATTGAATAAATTACTATGACGTTCTCATATAGAGAAAACTTTGAGTTCCAGTTGAAAGAATATTAATGAATAACTTCAACTAAATTAGATCAAGATTTATAAGGGATTCCTACAGCATACGATACGCAGGCGTTAGCGATCTCATGGTTTGCCGCTCGGCCTGAGTCGCTCACATATTCTGATCATACCTCCCTCACTCTAATAAACAACCCGTCGCTCTCCCAATCTTATATCCTATCCGCCGCCGCGCTGGACTGCTTTTCGCTTCCTACTCCGTATCCAGCAACGACGCGGGCCCAGTATATAACGCGCGCGCAGGGGTATTCAAAATATTAATATCGCCCCCTTAAGTAATTGGTGATGGTGGCGGAACGCAGCAGAATGAAATTCGTAACATATTAGGTGTTAAACTTAATTTCTGCCGTTTTTCGTCTCCAAAATTGATTTGGTTCGAAGAGAAATACCTTAATCAAAGTATTATTAATAAAGTATTATTAATTAGTAATAAAGTAGAAAATGGAGGAAATTATTTTGTTTAAGGTATTCATTCATTCATCTTCCCTTCGAAACAAATCAATTTTGGAGACGAAAAACGGCAGGAACTAAGTTTAACACCTAATAATTGGTGACAGCGGTGGGATATTACGCGAAGCCGCTGCATCTTAATTCAATGATTTGGAAACACGAAAATAATTAAAAATAGTAATTGATAAATTGCGCGCTAGTTAGAAACGCGGAGAATTCCGCGTAACGTTTACGTTTAAACACGTTGCGATGGGCGTGCCGTAACAGTACAAATGCTAATGTTAAAATTGTCGTACATTTAAGTGTTACGTCCAAGG
>NW_017299830.1:547629-548218 GCF_001594075.2 Trachymyrmex cornetzi | reverse complement strand
GGCGACTGAGCCGTAACACTGTTAATAAATTTATTGCAAAAAATATTACCTCGGCCGGGACTTGAACCCGGATCTCTTGTATTCCGTACAAGGGTCCTAAGCCATTAGACCACCGAGGCTTAAAAATAATATTTAATTTAAATTCGGTAATTGTTGAGTTTAGCCCCCGGCAATTTCTGCCAGATTCGTTTTTTTTTTGTACAAAAATGCGTCGAATGAACCTAATTTTATCAGCATTATATCCAAGAAACTTAACAATTTCCGAAAAAGTAACTATTCGTTACTTTTTCAAGTAACGGTAACGGTAACGCGTTATTTTTTAAAAGTAACGTTCCCAACTCTGACCTACCCTTCAAACAGTATTATTATTATTATTATTATTTATTATTTTTATTATGTATATATATATATAGTATACACAAATAGTAAGGCACCAGCAATACTGCTGCTACTACGCCCCCTAGTAAACTATTCGACTAAAGAAATACAGAGAAATAAAGAGGTACAGAAATACATAATTGATTACCGCATAACATACAAATATTCCTATAACTAATGAAAAATAATTTCAAATGTGTAAATATGTGAA
>NW_017299830.1:546610-546918 GCF_001594075.2 Trachymyrmex cornetzi | reverse complement strand
AATCGGTAACTAGTAACGGTAACTTGTTACTTTTTCTATTCGGTAACGAGTAACTGTAACTTGTTACTTTTAAAAAGTAACTTTCCATTCCCTGGAAAAAGCAGCCTTAAATTTGGATGTACGATGCCTGGGAAAGGATAAGGAATCATGACAACGAGTGACAGGAGTATTTACAGCATGGAGAGCAGAATTTAAATTTAAAAGACTGCGTAGGTATCGAGGAATGCCTGAGCGCAAAAGACGAAACACAAGACAGCACAAGTGGAGGACAAAACGCTGATGAACTTTTAGCCAGCCGGAACGCAAAA
>NW_017299830.1:512380-546220 GCF_001594075.2 Trachymyrmex cornetzi | reverse complement strand
GATGAAGTGCATTTGAGGAGGCCCATTCAGCAATCAAGCAGAGATCCTGATTTATGTCGGTTACAGCGGTAGAAGCATTAGTTAGTTGAAAAGAATATAGAAGAACAACATCATCAGCATACATGAACAATTCAGATTTAAGCAGGACGGAGGCGAGGTCAACTGTGAAAAGAGTGAAAAGCAGAGGACCAAGAATGGAACCTTGTGGAACACCAGATGAAATCTTACGATAGCAGGAGAAGGAAGGAGAAGGATCTGTTCCAACATTGCTTGAAATAATATTTGCACGATGATTTACGATCAACAACAATTATATCAAAACGATAAATCTTTCATAATTAGAATTAATATAATTAAGAAATGCACGAGAAAACCAATTGTGTTCTTACAATGATAATTTTTTATAATGATTTATTAAATTTTTTAATTAAAACTTTGAGAACTAAAACTTTTATTTTTATAGCTCATACCTGAATAAACGAATATAACTTTAATAATTGTTCCAACGATGCACCTTGCGGCGAACAATCCATATTACTCGATCTAATTCGCATATCTTGACTCCTTTTACCTTGGCCCCATCCGGTAGAAAAATTTAATTGAGCTTCACCGTCCGCAACAAGGATTAAGAAAAGAAATGCTATACCAAGTAAACTCATAGACATCTTACAGAACCTTAAAAAAATTATATATCATGTTACTGTATAAATAATAAGAATTATTGTACTTTCGTACAAAATTATCAACTGTAAATCTCGACTCTCGGAGATACTAATAAATTGAATTTATAATATGATAAATAAATGATCAATATTTATGTAGTTTTAAATATTTATTAGTTTCGTTACATTATAAATATTTATAATGTAACAAAATAATAATGTTTATAAATATTACGTTATTATCGTAATAATAAAATATGTTTGAATATTTATATGGCTAACACCGTGGATGCGTTAAATATGCATGAGATGTTATGCGTATGTAAAATATGCTCAAAGCTAAGAATATTTCTTGAAGAAAATCCCATATACGTTCATAATAATGCCAACAAAAATACTAGCTGTATATGCAACCTTTTATAATAGAAAGAAATTTATAAATTCTCTAAAAAGGAGTTTTAAAAAACTGTTAATTCATAAATCTTTACACTTATGAAATTTAAATAAAATTTGATCTCCGATCAAATAAAATATGATCTCCGATCAAATAAAATATGTTTTTAGAATCTCTTTTTCTTTGTATTAATAACTGCGTTTGCTTCAAGCACCTGTGTTATTCGCGTATCGAATATATCATCAATTTGATATAGTCATCGTGAGCAAACTTGACTGCTTATAACGAGCCAAAATAATCGCACTATTCCCACAGGAAATGAGAAGAAAATAAAAAACAAAGAAAAGAAAAAGAAAGACTCACATGGTAACACTTTTTTTACAGATAGATATACAGAATGGTCTAATTTTTGTTAAAGATAACGCACACAATGCCGATGTGCAAGAGAACTCGTTTACGAGAGTCCTTAGATGCGGTTGCTGGTTTTATACTAGACCCCTTACTTCAACGCACGCGCACATTACAACATCTCGATACACTCGATCGCTATCCCAAGAGGGATAATTCTGCGCCGGCGTTAAGCGTTTCATTTTGCAAGCTGTCCTGGAGATAATTTCTCGTGCGATCCTAGCACAGAAGTCGAGGCGCTAATTGAGATATAAGAGATTATGAACAATATGCTACAGAGATCAATTTAAAGATATAATTCACAATCGCGATATTCTTTATAATTTTGGTTGTGACTTTATTATCCTGCGAGGTCGTCGATTGTTTTCTGTGTGCATACACGTATGCGGTAATTGGTATAAGTCCATTAATATCGATGAAATTCTACCACGTTATAGCTACATCAGAATGAATATTAAATATTTATTTGCTACATTTGCAGTGTGATATCAAAATATTAAATTATATGGTCATGATACCACTTTTTTTTAACGATCTTCATACATAGAAGGGGTGTTTCGTACAATTGAGAAAATAATAATGTTATATAAAAGAAAATAAAATAAGATAGAGGCGTAGAATAAGATACTGTATGTTGTTTTAAAGAGAAAAATTATTTTGAAAATTGGAGAATTAATAATATATAGAAAATTTTACAGAGTATTAAAGAAAGGGTTCGGGATTTTTCGCTGTTTACTTCATCGTTTTTTCTCTCAATTTTATATATTTATTTCTAAAAAAAAAAGAAAAAATTCATTAAGACTGATTTACATACATATGCAATATATATATATATATATGTATATACATATATACATATAATAATACATATATGCAGGGTGTCCCGATCTTTCTGGCCAATCACTTTTGTGTAGATAAAGCGGACTAAATCTGAAAAAATTCTCAGAACTTTATGAGAAGAAAATAAATAATTTTTGTCTGTTGCAGTTTTTCTGTAAAGTTGATAATATTTGAGTAAAAAATTATTAAAGACCAATTTTCAACAATTTTTAGTAATTAATATTTTGTTAACTTTTGTAAAAATTGCAAAATGGTAGAGAACTTTTTGATTCAGTTTAGTCCACTCTCAACACAAAAGTGATTGGCAAAAAAGGTCAGGACACCCTGTATATAATCCTTAATATATTAATCAGATTATCACAAAGATTAATATTGAAATAATATTTTCAAAATATTCCAACTTTATGCAATCAAAGCGCAAATTGACTATTGATACAATCTCATATTACTTGAATAAACTTGTAAGAAAATTAATCAAGAATTAATCTTGCAAATTTTTTTGTTTATCAAATCATTGCAACAATAATTATTATTAAAATATAACTTACACGTGTGCATATAAAGAGAAAAGCATTTCAATTGTGCACATTTTATATTAGCTTTATAATAGAAAACGGAAAGCGTTATATCGATCTTGATGTAACAGCTAATTTCTTTTTACAAAAATGGTGTGTATTATTTTTTAAAATTATTGTGCACAGGTGTCGTCATTGTGATGTGTATGATTATGTTTAAAGACGTAAACTGTACTGTTTGCGTCATTTGTTGCTAAATTAAATTAGTGCGTGCGACCGTGACGCTCGAGGGCTTCCGACTAATTTGTTAACAAGGGACATAGCAGGATGTGAAGCCTCACCGATTATTTCATCAGTCAATATTACATATCCAACAAAGTATATTGAATTCTCGTGACGATATCGTCGTACGATCATATGTCGTAATGTTAACAAATTACTATTTTTAAAAATGTACTGTTATACGTATAAAAAAAAACTTTTTGTACAAGCGCATGACATTAATGGGGTGATTAAAATAGGAAAATGTATATTCGAATTTCACTTTATTGCTACAAAAAAGAAGTTACATATAACGAGCTAAAGATGAATCGAAGAAAAAGGCTCGTATGCGTTGCCGTCGATTATCACATATTAAATGGTTCATGATAGTTCTTATTTTTCTAGATAATGTACAAGCTTGTGTACACGCGTACACGTTATATTTATCGCGTATATATATATATTTTTTTTTAAATATCTAATTATTTGAATTTTTTACAGAACGTTTTTATTAATGTGTAGACATTGTAAGATCCAATTAAGATTTAGTTATTAAGATCGTGTCAAAAAATTCCTGATTTTCCTCTATCTTAAAGGCAGTGTCGAGTAAACATTTATCAACAGTATTCATGAACTCTTTATATTTTATGACCTATTGTTCAATTCTGTGAATAATAGAAATGAGTTACAGATGTATGAAACTGGTGAGGAATAATGATAATGCTAATTTTTTTACAGTGCCGTGTGAAGTGTTGTACAAATTTCACGGACAAGTCTCTTTAAGGATCTTTTAACAGGTGTGTATATAAGAAAAACGCCTGTTCGCAGAAAATTACAAAATTCTTATGTTCCTGCACACATAATGAGCTAATAACAGAATAATTAAAGAAAATCGAGCAATATTTAGCAATTATTATCAGTTGTTGCATGCCTAATGAATTAATCTATTATAATTATTATTATATCCTAATCTTTATCATATAAACTTTAAATTGAAGTAACATCTTTGAACAACGCTTGCCAAATATCGCCTCAGTGTAAAAAAGAAATTAACAGCACGGCAGTGCGCAAGAGTTAAATTTTATATTATATAAGTCTTGTGTTATGTATAGATCTATTATATTTTATCCATTTCTCATCTTAATCGTTGTTCAGTGGCAAGCCCCTAAATAACGCATAGACATTCCTAAAGGAACGTTCGAAATCTGCTCTTCAACTCTTGAGATCACACGCGTCCGTCTAAGTTACGTTTCTTATCATATACATATATTATACCTATACGAATTAGATTTCGCGATATGTACTAATTCTGCGCGGTACGTTGAGTTCTTTCCAACATTCGATTAACAAAAAGCAAATACCTATGTTCACTTTCGGTATCTTTTATAAATATTAAATTATGACTTTTTTTTTGATTGTGATTGCTTTTATGAATAAAATATATGACCAATTTTTTCTTAAATATAAAAACACAATTAATATTTCTCGGTTATTTATGCATGCAATGAATGAATTATTGAGAATTTACCGAATATAATTATATATATACAAACTTTATCAAAAAGGATTTGAACTTCCTAAAGGATATATCCTCTGGAAAGATTCTCTAGAAGTATATTTCTAAAGAATATCATAATATTCATTTTATTACAATAGACGATACGTATATGTATAGTAAATCTCATGATATAAGTATCAAAATACATTCAACAAACGTTCCTTCATTGCATTTACCTATTTGTCAATGAATTATAAAAAATGGTAAAAATCAGCGTACAAATAACCGAAGAATATTTGTACGACAATATGTCTCAACGTAACCACATGCAGGTAATATACATATATATGTTACCTTTATTATATATAAGAACCTTAAAAATAATAGTATCAATGTATACCTAAATGCTTGTTAATTGACATGAAGATATAGCAAAAATGACAGCGTTAATAATATTAAAGTCAATGAAGAATACGAAGAACAAATGTCCATGACAAAGATGTGCTATGTTATCCCAAAGCTATTTGCGAGCCGTGACACACAATGATCTTATTAGTATGAGTTATTATTTATGGAATAAAGAGAAAGATTAATGTTCAAAGCGCGCTATGGCACTCGATCTTCATGCGTCGTTTCTTCGTTTGTCTATACTTAGATACAGTTGCTTATAACGATAAAGCCTTACTGACAGAACAACATTACGAACAACCTCGCGATGAGAATAATCTTTTCAATTCTTATGAGAAGTATACACGTAATAAAGGGTGAACATACCCAAAATTGTTTGCGCTATACTAGTAGATTCAAATAGAATATTGTATCAGATTGCTAGCACATCATTTTTCGTAACTATTTAAATAGTATGTATATGTACCATTTTCCTGCAATCAATCTGCTTATATTCTGTTAATTTTGTTATATTTCTGTTGCCATTTTACCAATAAAATTTGTAGTAGACATTTTGCCTTGGCTGCCTGCATATGTATATGTATGTGTATATATACAATATACAATATGCTTATATATATATGTATGCATAATTACACATGCATGCATACATATATTTTCATTTTGCAATATATATTGAATATAACAATACGTATGCAATATTGTATGCGTTCATCTTGATAATAGTGATGATATTACACTTGTGGCATCATACATTATATGTATACCTTCTTTCTCATTCATACATATGTAATTATTAAAATGTTATATAAATTAAAAAAACAGAAGAGTGACGCTATATATTTTTTATTCTCATAAGAAGACTTGTCCATATTCTTTTACAATTACCTCCTTGATCGCTTGATATTCAATTTTCTTTTATATCTATATATATATATATATATATATATATATCTCTCTTTATATATATATTTTTTTACATAATATACGTATAAAAAATAGTCTAGAAACCTTGTAACTTGATGATTGCCAGACTCAAGAATGTAAATCTACTGACAAAAATTATGTTCTCGTTGTAGACTTGATTACGAAATCGTAACATTTTTGACGTTTCATGAACTGATGTTATTCGATTACAATCTCTTTGCTACTGGAATGTAATGTAATATTTAAAGCTAATGCATATACAGGCGAGTGTACTTCTTGAATCTGGAAATCAGCATATTTTACGTAAGTTACTCAAGTTTTCATAGACGGCGAGTTCTAAAGTCAGTCATATAGCATTTCGTTGCTATTACATAATTATAAAAAAAATATTAACAAAAATAGACAGTAGCTCTTTCTCTTGTTCTAACTTGATGAATGAATAATTTAAAAAATTGACTTAATACTTTGCCAATTTGTGCATAGCAATATCTTTTTAATTTAAAGAAAGAAAAAAAACCGTATAATATAATTTGTACATGACATTTCTACCTTCTGGTGACTAAAAAAGCTTTTGATGACTAAAAACAAAGAATTTGAAAGAAAAAAAAAACAAGTCTATATGAATATAATTAGCTTTATCATGTGGATTTTCTTTGATTTTTATTTCGAAAAACTTAACAAAAATTTTGGCAGATTTTCTTTATCATTTTGTATATTATTCTCCAATAGTAAGTAATTTACGAACAAAATAATCAGCGAAGTATTAAACCGTTTACATAATACAATATTTATGCCAGTACATTCAAAATACCAGGACGGTATTTCTAACAAATGGAGCATCGCTTATTGTAATTTGTTAAAATGCAAATGCCATAAGTATATTAAATAATTAAATTAAAAATAAAAAAGGAGAGAATCGTGGATGCATAGAAATGTCGATTGTCCAACTCGTCAAAATACGAGAACATAAATCCAGAACTTTTAATGTTCACATGTCCGTGCAATGTACAATAAACGCACACTATTTTCTCTTATCCCACTTATACACATATATCACTTCTAACGTAAAAGTATAGCATAAATGCGCGTCTAGGTTTTATAGACACAATATAAAAATTCATTATAAGAATCAGTATAAGATACACATCACTTTTACGAGTAAACGAAGTTTACATAGCGTTCATATAGTCACTCATGATATAATCATAAAAGTCATTCCGTCCACTAATAAATCATACGCGTTAATTACACGTAATTGCGATAATGGCGTAGCATACGCTCTTCGTTTCTTCAACCGTCAAATTAGAGTATTCGATTAATGAGACCATATTTCATACCATTTAAGTACAAGCCTCGTTTCTTTCCAATTAATTGGAATCTGGGGCTTTAGAAATGTATAGTGTAAACTCTGTGGCATGTATGCTCCTCATATATGATTCACACAATCAGGAACGGGTCTGTAAAATGTGTTTTTGGCAAATAAAATAATGATATGGATGAATAATGTATTGTAGAGTGAAATTGTAATGTTCAAAAATTATCCAAGCAAACTACGTTACCTACGATAAAATTTTATATCTACGATGTTTTCATTCAGAAAAATTCAACACCAACTTTCGCTTTCTCGTTCACCAACTCCGTCACTTTCGTCATCACTTGGATCTTCTCCATACATATCTGCCAATTTTCTAAATCTTGGTCCAAAATTAGATAGATAATTAAACTTGAGATCTCCATCGTCAGTGCCTGTCAATGAAAAAAAACATAATGAGATTAATTAAGAAAATAATGTAAAAATATAAGCTCACTTTGAAATATCTGAGATTTAAAAATACTAACAGGAAGCTAATGACGATAGATCGCCTTCTGAATTGCCTTCTCCCTCATAAGCATAATGCCTTACATCATCGAATGGATTTGTTTCGGGATCTTTATCGCAACTTTCTTTCTTACCATCTAGGAAACCACAAATGTCTGGAACTTCGTCGGTCCCTTTATAAAAAACTATCCATTAGTTTTCATACAATTCATGATGCAAATAGCACTTTGATAATATACCATTATCATACCTCTACCCTGTAGGCCAATTGGAGCTATTTTCGAATCAATAGGTGGTGCATCGTAAATTGCTCTCAAGACATTTAAATCATAACCCGTGTCAACCTCACCGCCTCCTTCATCCTCATAATTAATAATATTTTCTCGGATATCGTCCATATCTTTATACATATCATCTGTCTTTCTCCTGTGCACAACTACCGCTACGAGCAATATTAACAATATCAATACGCAAACTAAAATAGCTACTATAAAGTTCGTATCAATTCCGAACGAGATTGCCTTTGCCATGCCATGATCGCAGCCAGGATCTGTGTTTTTGGACAACGATGGCATACCCAAGTTGTACGTCTAAAACAAAAGGATATAACTCAATTTCTCATCATAAGCTGCTATAACTGTGTGTTTTTATTATATGTCTTTATTTTACTTACATTCCCGTTGAATGTCATATTGCGAATACAACCGACAAATCCTTTGTTAGTCGGTTTATAATCCCATCCTGAATTTGATGCTAAATGCGCTAAATTAGTTAATGTACCACCTACTTGCATCGGACTGTTAACATTTAAAAATTCATTGGTGCCTTGCGGTGCAGTAAGACTCATGCAAGCCGATATGCCGCACTTATCAACTACCATCTCTATAGACTGGAAAAAAAACAAACATTAATATAATTTGCATATTTAGCTTAAACAAAACAATGTATGTACGATGAGAATTCTTACAGTTTTCTTCCAGTAAACGTCTATTCTGTGGCTCTTGCCATCTGTTAATTTAATTTGTTTCTGATCTAGTCTTACAGTTCCAGTTCCATAATCAACATACAACACAGCAAAGCCTTGTTGAAGTTCAAGAGACATGAAATCCTGAATTCTAAGCTTCGGATTGTAAGTCATGGGACCAAAATAAAATACAAGACCATTATCCACGTGTGGCGTTATTTCCAATCCTACGATAATCATACACATGTGAATATAAACATGAAAAACGGAAATAGTATAAACGAAAATTTATTATAGAAATATAAAGTTAAGGTCGATTAAATATCGATAAAAGATCACGGAGTAATTACAGAAGCAGTGAAATATAGTAATGGAGCATGTTACTATAAGAGCTAGTGGCAAGAGTGAAGGATTTCAAGTCCCAATTGATTTCGGTATTCTGATAGTTTCATCACTTATGGCACCTACCTAAATGTGAGTCATCGCAAACTTGACCAGGTGACGGCATTATAGCCCAGCCATCTCCGTGAAAGCCAATACCCAACAGTTCACATCTCGGTCCTTCCAGACCAGGGGGACACTCGCATCGTTCTGCCAGAGGAGTACCACCGTTTAAACAGACAATAGGTTCCGCCACGTGACAAGTGCACAGTGGATCTGCGACCGCCCTAACACCGACAAACGAGCTGGTGTTAGTATAAACGACATACGGAACGGTGCTGGTGTTCAAGTAATTGCGGCACGAATCGTTGCAGTAAAGCTTCTCGAATAGGCATTCATCAATGTTCATCAATAAGATATCCGCTTTCATCTCTCGTTCAATTTCTTTAGAATGTTGCGCTATAATTGTGTTCAACTTCTCAGGAGCGTAATATGGACTGCCATGTGCCGAAAATCGAATGTCCAGCAAGCTTCTATTATTATGATGAGGCGAATGAAGTACGGTAAACACGTCGACATTTTCGACCGATATATTTAGCATAGTTGCCAATTTCTCTTGGAATATATCCTTTTTACTGACACCAGATTCGTCAGGTTCCACAAATTGCTCCGCTGTTATCCCATAAAATCGTACGGAACCAGATCTGTGAACAGCTTCTTCGGGGAGTTCCTTGACAGTAACGTTTACGTAAGCATTTACTTGATGCAATGGAATATCTTGACCTTCTTCGGTGACAATAAATTTCAATACGAAGGTATCATTCGTCGTACCTGACAATAAAGTAATCATGCCAGTACTGGTATCAAGATGGAAACCGTCATGAGGAGAAGCCCACTTGAAAGATTTATCAGGTAGATCCCAATCATCCGGATCGTTAACATAAACGCGTCCGATTTCTGTGTCAGGAGCTTCTCCCTTGTAATTATAAACGAATATAGAACTTGAACCCTCGCACATAGGATTGTCGTTCTCATCGCCTATGATCACAGTAAGCGTCGAGGTACCCGTCATTGGCGGCGCACCACTGTCCGTAATCGCTATCGGAATGTTGTAACTCTTCCGCCTTTCTCGATCAAACATTACTCGCGAATATAAATTAGTATCGCGTATGTCAAATTTAGATCTAATTTCATCGTCCGCAGTATCATCGATTCTGAACTTGAATGGCGGACCATTATCGTCGGAGTCGTAATCTCGTGCCTTCAACTCGATTATCTTGCCGTGTGGTTTATTTTCACCCCAAATAACTGGTTGCATATCGAGAAATGGTGCGTTGTCGTTTATATCTCTGAGAGTAATATTAACCGTTACTAACTCTCGAAGGGCTGATGGACTATCATCTTCATCTCTCGCCTTTACGGTAACCTATTAAAATCATCAAAAGAAACAATAAAAAATGAAATTAAGTTTTTAAGATAATATTGACTTGGTCAATATATGACTAATAACTCACAGTCCACGTTGAATAACCATTCGGCGGATCACGATCTAGTGGCTTTTTCAGTTTCATACAACCAAATTTATCGATCCCTATCAAGGGTTGTTGCTCTTCCTTAGCGATAAAATAGACAATATGTTGATCAGCACTTCTGTCTTCGATATCAGGGTCATAAGCCACTACAGTAGTGATGCAGCCTAAACAAACAGTAAAGTTTGTTTAAAAAATGATAAAACTTTGCAGGATATATATTATATATATATATATATATATATTTATTATAAAAAAAATATTCCATTAATACTTTACCGTCTACCAATTTTTCTTCGTCTATTGTCGGATTTTTGTCGAAATCTTCGAAAACTGGCGGATTATCATTAACATTTTCGATAAAAATCTCGACTTGTGCTGTATCATTAAACAGACCGTCGAACGCTTTCACAGTTAGATTGTACTTGGTGAGTTTTTCGTAATCGAGCGGCTTGTTCACGCGAATTTTTCCCGTTGTAGCTTCAATGTGAAAGCTGTCATCAGTGTTGCCTGATATAATGCTGTATGTAATAACACTCGCCGTATCGGAATCGATGACTTTGACTTCAGTTACAGGCTCGTAAATGTTGGCATTTTCATAAATCGAATTATGGGTGTAGACTTTGCGGGTGAAGCGAGGCGGATTATCGTTCTTATCAGCTATTTCGATTTGAAACGTCTGTTGTCCCTTATTGTGTTCGCCAGTTTTAAACAAAGCACTTGGAGAATTATCCGTCGCTATTACTTTCACATTGTAAATATGTTGTTTTTCTCTGTCGAATGTCATTAACGTTGTGATATTACCCGTTTGCGGGTCAATGGCAAAGAAATCCTTGAAATTATCCAACTCGTAGGTGACCTTAGAAAATCGAGATATTGCGTTAATTGAAAAACATAATGAAACATTGACGTACAATTATATAATAAAACACATGCTTTCGTAATACAAAATGTAATTTATACAATTTTATTACAATATATACTTTCGTATCACAAATGTAATTTATATAATTTTAATACCTGATTATTAGCGGAAGTTCCATCAGCATCAATAGCTCGCACTTGCATCACAAAAACTCCTGGTGGTTCGTTTTCTAAGACACTTCCTCCTTTAATATCACGAAAGACTGGAATGTTGTCATTTACATCTAAAATTTCGATATCAACCACCGTTTCGGCAGCTAACTGATAATTGTTTTTTACTCTCACTATTAACGAGTACTGCGTGTTCTTCTCATAATCAAGTTGCAAACCCAACTTGATATCTGCTACATCTTTATTAGATTCTAATCTACAATTAGTACAAAATAAAATATGTAAAATAGAATTGATTCGCAATTGTTAATACGTTATATTCCAAATTATATGGAGTAAAAAAAGTAGTAAGTACAATTCGTATAGTACCTAAACGTATGCTCTTTATTAGTTTGTTCCGTTGTCCCAATTACCAGTTCAAAGGTTAGATACAAATTGTCTGAATTACTAGAATTATCGATGTTGGATACTGCTTGTAAACGGACAATACTAGCATCATAATCTCTAAAATCCTCTTTAAGTTTGATCGGTTCTGCTGGCCTCGGTACAAAAGATGGCGCCTTCTTATGTGATTCCACAACTTGTATGTAAAAAGAAGTGCTACTGCTCAGTGGCTTTTCGGTGCCAAGATCCGTGGCGCTAACTATCATACCGAATTTAGAACCTGGAATCCGCTGCAGAAATTCATAATAATCATAACGCAAGAACGTTTATACGATTTGTTAAATAAAAAAAAAGGGGAAACTCAAGCTTGCTGAAAAAAATGGATTAATGTGTCGTGTTATTTATCAGGGCATATTTTTAGTAAAATACATATGAGAAATGAGGTAACAAATATTTCTTTCAATAATTTAACAGGTAAGTTTATTTTAGGCATTACTTGCGCGCGCGCGTGTAAAATATTTACTAAAAAAAAAAGAGTATGCAAAGTTCGCCAATGAATATAAAAATTCAAACAACGTTTTAATAAAACGACGAAACGATCATCGCTTAAACTATTAAATATATGTTATAAGTTCTAGTTTTCAAGTAATATTGTAAAACGGAGTTTGCATTATAAATACTATCATTTAACATCGTTCCACCTTCATACTACTTACGTCTATAGTTTTGTTGAGAAATATGATACCGGATTCGCGTTCGATCCAAAAGTATCCGATGTCATCCGGTCTCTCAGCTGACAGACTATATCGGACGATAGAATTATTGCCATTGTCAATATCGGTGGCGGAAATTCGCATGACCTCACGACCCACCGGTAAATCTTGTGGCACAGATTCTGTATAATTCTGTGTAACAAGCCAAATTGTATTAGCGAAAACCGACAATCGCACAATACGTATGTACGAATCCTAAAATGCACTTAATGTGAAGTATTCCATGCAATTTTCGTACGAATGGTGTTTACGGTTATACAATTATCATTTCTAAAAGACCACACGTTCATGCATGTTAATTTCTTCGTTTAATAATAATAAATAATATAATACATTAATTTACATATTATTCCTTTAATAATAATAAATGAACGGAGAATGTAATTTCCATGCTGCGCTGATAATAATCATTGTAATTAATTATAAATCAATAAAAAAATCTTGGCACTGAAAGAAACGATTAACTGCTGCAGCAAATTAGATGGTAAAATATAGCATAGCATTTTTAATTGACTGCAGCAGTTAATTTTTAGTAGCTTATTCGCAGTGTCAGTATAGGATTTCGATAAGCTAACGTAACCAAAAATTAGCTGCTGCAACCAATTAAAAATGCTATGGCATATTAAGCCAATCTTTTCTTTTAGTGTGCATCTGTTATGACAACGTAAATGTATATCTTGTACTCATTTAAATTCTCATAGTCAAATCTAAAAATATTTTTTCAAGTGCATATAAAAAAAAACATTCGATATATAAAATAAAAATTAAAACGACAATTTGTTTCATGAAATACGCAAACATATACAAAAAGAAGCGAGGAAATAAAACTTGGAACACTTTTATTTTTTCATTTACATATCGAGCAACATTCACATCACGTATTTAAAACCAACCTTCCACCTGTATCCACGAAAGACCTGGGATTGAAATGAAACAAAAAAAATTCAAGCGATAGTTGTTAGTAGCGATAGTGGTTGTATGTTAGTTACAAAAAAAAATAAATTCACACGATATAAACGTACGGAAATCCACTATAATATCTCACGAGTTATTCATATATTTTTAAAATAATTCATTATTTCTATAAATAAAAATATCTTACATTTCAAAATGGTTTACGAATATTTTAATAGCGTATGAATTCTACATTTAAAACCATCTATTTTTACTACGGATTTATCCTTATTAATTAAAAATTAGTTTAAAAAAGATTTTAAAGAAATCGATTCTTCTCATTTTAACAATAAGTCATTTTTATCAAAAATAAATTTTGTATAAAAAGAATTTACTTTTTATTTTTATTTATAAAAAATCAACTCTTTATCATAAACAATGCACTATTATCCTATAAATATCATAAAAAAAAATTTCATGGTTCTACTTCTACCATTTCTTCAGTAGAATCTAGCTAAGTCTATTACATACGTATAATTGCAACGTATGCATAATGTAAACGTTTATTCGTACCACATGCACTCAGATTCGTATTTGCAGACGGGAACCACAAGAGAGTTGATAATGAGTTAGTAACTTAGGTAGTTAGCAACGTACCGCTTTGTCAAATTCGGGGTAATTGTCATTCACGTCTTCGATAGTGACTTTGAATGTGCAATGGTCATCTAGCTGCGGCCTTCCATTGTCAGTCGCGAGTACCGTGAGATAAACTTCTTTTTCTCTGGCGGGTTCATCTCTATCGAGTATCTGGGTCGTAGTGATGAGGCCCGTTTTATTGTTGATTGCGAATTTTAACCTATCCTTAGGATCCTTAGCAAAGCTATATGTAATGGTACCTGAAAATGCGAGATCAAATAAATGGATAATTAATAATGGAAATTTGAATCCTTTTTACGAAAATTTTCAAGTAAATTAATCATATGAAAACTGAATATTTAAATAAAATATTATTCAAACTTTCCGAAGTCTTGGAAAAAAATCTTGAAAGTTTTTTGAATGTCTTGGAAAAATTTCAATTTATTATACTGTTGTTCCGTCGTGATTTGTTGGCATGAAAAAGAAAAAATTGCGTATATCTGCTTTATCAGTTAATAATGCGGCGAGATATTTCCATTCTTCTGACACATATATTTCTCGTTCTTACACTGGAGAAGGTAGCATCTCGTGTAAAACCATAAAAATAATAAATGAAAAATGTATCAGCGACACGGTATACAATTAAAAATTTAAAAACAGACTCAACACAGAATGTGTCTTGTAATTGTTCCCCATTTATTTCGATTCGAAGTCACGAAACTTTGAAGATCATAGAAATGGCTCGCATATAAATTTGATTTACGTAAATTTTATTTATGCACATAATTTAATACGGCGTTTTATGCATGATACGTGTGACATATGCGATGATGTCGCGCTATTATACAATACCTCCTTCCTCCGGTGGATCTCTATCTTCGGCGTGCACCTGGATCACCGTTGTGTTAGGTGGTTGTTCCTCCTTTACCACTGGCGCGTAACTTGCGCAATTGGAGAACACCGGCTTGTGGTTGTGATTTTCATCGAGCTGAAAGCGCAAGAGAAACGGACAGCTATTAACGCGAGTGTTACTTGGCGTGGAGCACCCTCTCGAAAGGTGTCCGGGGGATTAATCGGTAAACTTGGCGGGGCGCGATGCAGATGGGAAAGACTTTAGAGAACAAGGTGCTCGATAAATCAAAGCGTTCCTCATAAACCGAGCGCCATTAATCATGGCGTATACCCCGGCGGTCTATTATGTCGCGTTTCCTCATAAAGATCCAATACAGTCTGAAAAAGAAGAGAGGGAAGATAAAAACACAAAGTGAAAAAGGGAGGAAAAGGAAAAAACGGAGCACCGTACTTAGAATAACGCTTCATAATAACAGTTGTTCGCATCGACGATCTAGGACTAGAATAGACGTGTGGCAAGGCTAACAGCTTATCCCACAGCTTATTGTACAACGTTACGCGATCTATTGCGTTTCGGTAAGTCATATCCTCATAAATTATTGGTCGCAACCGCCCTCGTGCATCGCGATTAGGATCGATCCGATGATGTTTAACATACGTAGTACACGATCGATATGGCGTGTAACTTTTGAACTATAGGGGAAGAGGAAGACCGAAGAAAAGAGAGAGAAAGAATGTATATCGCGAATAATAACTGATAACGATATATAAAAAATTTATAAACCAAAAAATTAATTTTGCAGATAGTAATACATCTGACGTTGAATTTTTCATCAATCCTGTGTCAAAACACGAGGAATGACACTCGTATATAATAAAATGCTAAGTATCTCCGCTCTCCTTGAACGCGTTCACGTTAGACTGTTATCTGCAATGTAATTAAACGGTCGCGACATTAATATTCGTTACTATTTTCTGTCCCACGGGGGATTACGATATTCCTGATGAGTAAACAACATTTGGTAAGAAACATAATCCACGTATGCTCACCGTGTTTGCTCGCACGGTGAAGCACGCCTTGGCATCTAGCAAACCTCTCAGACCGCTTAGAATTTTGCACAGCACTTTACCGACGTCATGCGTTACTCCCGATATAGCGCCGGTATTCGCTCTCGTATTTTCCAACCTCATTAACGATAAACAAGTTAGCCGCGTTTTAGCATATTAATCCCGTTACACTATATGTACAGCTGATTCCTGCAGACTTGTTCGAAAGAAAATTCCATCAATAAAATCCGTAGGACATCTGCTGAAATCTTGGAAAAAAAATTATCCATGAGGATTCTGATTTTCTGGGCGTTTTCATTAAAATTCAGACGCAAAATAAGAGTGTCTTTAGACGCAAATTTAAAATAAACTTGAATAATCGTATATCCCATCCTTATACATATAAAGGATACACAGTAAAAATGCAAAAGTTTTAAAGTTTTTTTTATGTAAAAAGTAAATATTTCATATTTCTAATTTTTTATTGTAATAGATAGTATAAAGTTTTTATCGATATATAATTCATTTACCGTATAAACATAATAAATAATACTTGATAAATTAAATTTTCAATAGGTGCGATATGTATACCGGGGAGTTACCCTAACGATGCATACGAGCAATGAGATGAATATACTCGACTGCTAATTTAATATTGAAAGCGAGAAAGCTTCCGTGTGATGCAAATTGCTCGTGATGTTTTTGCGCAACGTTTAATATTCGCAAAAGACCGAGTTTCACCGCGACTATCATCTCTGATTTGCAATGGATGAAATGGAATTGAAGAGTAAGATAAAAGCGATAAAATTTCGTAAAAGGACTGAGTAATAAATCTTACTCTGTTAATATAATATGTATACAAAATTACATATAATTATTATATATTATCTCCCATATATCATGGAAAAGATTACTACAACAGTAGTAATCTTTTTTCGTTATTCTTTAAGTACTCCCGATTTTTTCCTCGGGAAAAATTTAATTAAAAGTGAGTTAACGAGATACCTTATATTAAAAATTGAAAGAGCGTGATCAATTGAGCTGTAAATAAAATAAAGAGACATGTAATTTTATTTTAATTTAAATGTAAATAAATATGTAATGCAAAGATATTTGTCTCTGTGAAGTTAGCACCTCAACTTCAAAAATCGGAAATTTTAATAACAGTACTGCTTGCACCCCGAATAGTTCTACAGTTCCTGATAGGTTTTATTAATAGTACCGTTAATTTAGGCCAAAAGTTAAAAAAAAAAAATATGCAGTGCTAACTTCGCGTGGCACCCCAAGATTCGTGAAAGTCGATTTTTTTTACGAAATCTTACAGTACTCGAAGAGTACTAGAGTTCTTGATAGATTAAAACAAGAGTTTCGGTCAGTAAATATTTTTAAATAAATTTTAAAAAAAGAGCTAGCACCTCAAGTTTCAAAAAATTAATTTTTTTTTGCGCCGTTTTTTAGTACTCGAAGAGTTCTATAGTTCCTGATAAGTTTTAATGATACCACCGGCCATTTTAATATGTTTAAACAATTTTTTAATCCCAGCGCTGCACCGCACGTCACACACACACACAAGAGTAAAGTACCTCTAAACAGCTAGCCTTTTCGGCTTCATCCGACAGTACTACGATAGTACTACGATAGTACTAGCTGTTTAGAGGTACTTTACTCTTGTGTGTGTGTGTGTGAGCGTGCGGTGCAGCGCTGGGATTAAAAAATTGTTTAAACATATTAAAATGGCCGGTGGTATCATTAAAACTTATCAGGAACTATAGAACTCTTCGAGTACTAAAAAACGGCGCAAAAAAAATTAATTTTTTGAAACTTGAGGTGCTAGCTCTTTTTTAAAAATTTATTTAAAAATATTTACTGACCGGAACTCTTGTTTTAATCTAATAAGAACTCTAGTATTCTTCGAGTACTGTAAAATTCCGTAAAAAAAAATCGACTTTCACGAATCTTGCGGTGCCACGCGAAGTTAGCACCGTATATTTTTTTTTTTAAACTTTTGGCCTAAATCAACGGTACTATTAATAAAACCTATCAGGAACTGTAGAACTATTCGGGGTGCAAGCAGTACTGTTATTAAAATTTCCGATTTTTGAAGTTGAGGTGCTATCTTCACAGAGACAAGATATTTTATGCGTACATGTATAAATTATTAAAATATCTGTTTCCATTTTAGCAGTATAAAAACAATTAGAATTCCATTCTAATTATTTTTAATAACATTACACAGTATTTATACAATATAAATAATATTAAACAGTATTTATACAATATAAATAACATTACATAGTATTTATACAATATAAACAACATTACACAGTATTTATACAATATAAATAACATTACACAGTATTTATACAATACAGTATATAAACAATGTTTAATTAATTAGAAATCACAGAAATCCATTGCTTTATTCAGCTTATTTCCTTCGCAGTTGCAATTGAATTTAATTATTAAAGTACTAAAGTTTAAGTAGTTCCCTCTGCCATATGGAGTTTAGGTTATATATATCTAAATTGTAGAAAACTTCTCTGCTGTATCTATTCATGAGATTAGATTCCAAACAAGGTTTAATTACGAATTTGACGAATCTAGAAGGGTTTGATCAAACACGTCTTTTCATTATAGAAAAGTTTGTAAGTACATTTCGATTCTGGCAGCAATACATGATATTATATTGTATTATATTTGTATTTGATAGATTCGAACGATTTATCTACGGAATTCGATTATTAAAAATCATTAATTGTTGAATTTTGTATTGAACATGAAGAGACTCACAGTTTCGCAGCTAATATGATCAATATTTGGGGCATAAGAAAAATCTAAATAAAGATCAATATATATCGATATTTCTAGGCAAGTACTAATACTGAATAATGATATTATATATTTTGAATATTATTTCAGATAGAAATTCGCGCCTATCGATATTTTCTTGGCTTGAATATCTTTTAAAGTTTAGGGTAACTCAGATATATACGTCGCACCTATCAAAAACTTAATTTATTAACTATTATTTATTATATTTAAAGTAAACGAACTATATCAGTAAAAACTTTGTACTGTCTACTATTATGAAAAAAATATTAGAAATCAGAAATATTTATATTTCGTTTAAAAATAAACTTTTTTAAACCCTTGCATTTTTGCCGTATATAGAGTGGGATATATGGGTATACTCATAGGGGGAGGGAGGCTCATGAAAAATTTACAAATAATGCATATAAATAAGACGTAAAATGATACAATAACTTATAAAATGCGTTTATAAAGTTTTATTAAGGAATAAGAATGATAAATATGTATATGAAGTAATAAATAATAATTACAATCTTCAATTCCCACACATGTATTACAAATGTTATGACATGAAGTACATATTTCAACAGGTGGGATATACAAGACAACTAAACAAAGAATACAAAAGTAAAGTACTTGTATTTTGTTATACAACATGCTTTCCTCTACACTCACGTATCACGAAATAGCCACTAAGGCCCGTATTCAGAACGCGCTTTTATCGATAAAAGCGCATATTTATCTCTGAAATTCTATAATATACGTGACGTAAAGTATAGTATGTTAGCGCGCTAACATCATTGTCAGCGCGTTCTGAATACGGGCCTAAGTCTTTTGCACGTCCTACAGTAATCATTTTATGTAGATTATAATTTATGATGGTGCTACTTAATACAGTGACAAATCGATTCAACTCACAATAACTTCATTAATATTAACAGTAAGAAGCTGAGAAATTATAACTCAATACTAATATAACATAAAGGTATGTAACAGAATAGTTGCGGGAAAATTACCCCCACTGCTTTTATTTTTTCTGACTTCTGCGGCGTAAATCCCAGCGCGGCGTATTTACCGGAATTACCCTATACTCTCTTAAGAATGAATGAATTTTAATTACAAATCCAAGACTTTGTGGGAATAATTAATCAGCTGATGTGCCATGAAAACACGATATCTTAAATTCACTGCCTCGTGACTTTTTGCACGTTCCGTACATATTCAACGAGTGGCAATGAATTCAGACTCGTCGATATCACGTAAAGACAACTGCAGTCGTGCGCACGTGGTAAATATATATTTAAATTATTCGGCAGGTAGGTGATAAAGGAAGAAACAAATCTATTATCCAACTTACTGGAAAGGTAATGTATACGGGGATCTGGTTGGATCATTCCCGGGATCTTGGATGGTAAAGAAACCGGGTTCGATGTCTAAGACAGAAGGAAAGAAGTGTAAATGGCGGTGGAAAGGAACGAAAAATCGAATCAAGAACGAATCGAGAAGCACTTACCGATAATTTACCCTCGCCCAGGTACTGCGATCTCTCGTCCAGGTGTCTCGAGTGCCTCAATCTCGTTGCAGACGCTGTAACATAAAGAAGAAACGGAAGATGATGATATCGCCCATTTGGGATATTGCGGATATTGCATTCGATAAAGCGAGGAAAATCGATCAAAGGTCTCATTCAAATTTAGGAATAATACGTGATATTGTCGTCTTTTTCGAAAGCAAGATTTTAACAACAAAACGAAACAAGAGTAAGCTTTTTTTTATCCTAATATTCGTATAACATATCGCAATACGACTCAATGTCTCATAATTTATATATATAATAATCTATAACACATACTTAATGATACTGATAATACAACAAATGAGATAAATGTGGTATACGTAAGCATATATTATTGTTGTTTCTACACTGAAAAAAATGCACGTAATTTTACATGGAAATTACATGTTTTTATGATTGGAAAATTACTTAAATTACTTAAATTACATAAATGTAATTGGAAATTTACTGGAAATTATAAATTTCCAATCATATTTAAGTAATTTTCCGATCATAGAGAGAGACATGTAATTTCTATGTAAAAATACATGCATTTTTTTCAGTGTATGTAGATTATAATATACGCTTAATACTTTAGCAACGTCGCGTCGACGAAAATAGCGGGCACTCTGATGAAAATTTATTCAATAATATATAGAAATATATAAATCAAATGTTGAATTTATAATGTCTAAGATGAATATTGCTCTCTTTTCTTAAATAGCATAATCCTCTTAATAATTATTTCAGCTCGGATTTATTCGTCCTATTGCATCTGTTTTACCAGTACATGAATTTTCTCGGCAATGCTCGTTTTACATTTTACGCGTAATAATTTAAAATATCAAGCATTTTCTCGAGATTTCACAATCAGAAGAATTCTCGCGTGTGCGTATAAAACCATATAACGGAAACGAAATAGTAGAAAAAATTTGTAACTTGCAATGGAATAATCTTAACTTAAAATTTCCAAGTGCTAAATGCTAACTGAATTAGAAATTATATATATCTCGAGGCGCGGATCTTAGCTGCAGAGATCTTTATGCATCATTCACAACAATGTCTACTCCACCAACACCGAAGAGTGAGAAATGCAACTTGGAACGCTACCTCAGAACTATTCATAAGTTGCGCAAAGTAGGCATTGCTAATGCGGCATTAGCTGAGTCTTTAAGTTAATGTATAAAGAGACGAAGCAAAAGGCGCGTAGAAGAAAGTACAGTTCCAAGTATGCAAAATTATTCACAAAGACTGCTGTTGTTAACAACTGTCGCAAGTTGAGAAAAAGATACTCGTCTGTAATTTTAAACAAGATTGTTATTGATGTAATAAAACGTACAATAATCCGATTTTATACTATAAAAAAGAAAAAAGAGAAATACGGGTGCACAAAAGAACAAGAAAAAGAAGCGGTACAAAATGCTTTCGTTTCATTGAACACTCGCTGTCGGTATTTTTGAGTACCGAAAATAATCCCTGTCACTCTTTTGTTAATGCTTTCCAACCGCAATACGTGCTAGCGATGAAGCGCTGTCATTCCTACAGCTTGCGTGGCTCAACCACAATGCGGTTTAAACTGTCCCGAATTTTAAGTAAATTTGGTCCGCCGTAAAAGCGATATCACCGGAATTGCATAAAATTCAACCGGGCTCGCAAACGCTCACACCCGGAGCCGTTACTGCGAAATGTAGTGAAATAACAAAATAAATAACAGAACGGGTGGAAGCCAAGAGCCAGACGTCTTAGACCATAAATCGCTTGCATGAATTTTTCTCACATTATATTTGAGTTTCTTCTTTGCCTTCGTCCTTTTTTATCATTTCATAAAGGTTGATTGGTGAAAGCGGCGTTTAACAGTCTAATTGATCTGACATTAATGATTATCCATAGCAGCGAGATTAATTATGTTTCTGGGAAATCTAATAAACGATTGTCGCTCAACCTGTTTAAGTACAACGTACAACAAGTGCAATTATGCACATATAACTCGTTGATTGAGGAATTCTCTGTGAAACTCCCGATAATTGAAATGGGAATCAACCTTTCTTCCTCCCTACCGTTCCATCTCTACATCAAAATCATTCGGAACAATTGTCGATGTCACTTCAATTTATTATCACTCGTATTCAATCGAGCATACACTCCACTCGTAACCACGAACCGATCCGTCCTCGACTCCTCTCAAACTAACACTTGGTCCAAATTAACACTTGGTCCATTATCTTGTTCCGCTCGAGTTGAAAGCAACATCTGTATAGTATGAGAAAGCTATTTGTATTTCCGCATTAGCTGAATCCCGCTGGCGCGTTCGTTCCTTTTAGATATTTTCAAGAGAAGAAAGCGCATCTCTTAGCCCAGTTCTTTCGCGCCGAAGATCCATTAAGTAGGTACCTACTTCCCTCGATATTGCATTCGCCCACGAAGTTCCCGCATATTAGCGGAAAATTTCTCTATCAAGTTTCCCATATTAGTTCCGTAGTGTTTTATGATGTTGTATTTTATCACGCTTCTCAATAAAAATCGGGGCTAGCGGTAGTTCGACTATACATATATATGTCGCAGAGCGAAATTATGAAAAATGCCGATGCAATACCGCGATTATTTGCTCCATCGAGAGGATTAATCCAGCGCAACTACTTGTGATAAAACAACTCGTAACGCCGGAAATAGATGCAGATAAATGGAACGATATGCACACATGAAACTAATGTATTTACTTTTATGAGGCCGTATACTTTAACGTTACGCTCAAATGTCAGAGATATTACAGCAGCAATGTTTAGCAAAGATTACCATTATTCATTACGTTGTCAACAATTTAACGGTGACTATCATGTCAGTCCTCTATCGGGACTGTACATCAACTTTAATTTTATGATATATACAGAAAGATAGCATATTCTGCTGCTTCTTAATATTTTACGTGTCCTGAATATTTGATAAGTTTATCTAATATATCCTAAGTTACAAACCTTCCATATTATTATGTAATTGTACTTTGTCAAAAAGATTATGTATCTATATGTATACTGAATAAACGGAAATATACAGGATTAAGAAATATTTGTTTCAACTAAATGCTAGCTAAACTAACAAAAGAAAAGCAACACACGTAGATCTATCCATTCACGAGATTTTCATGGGAAAAGAATAATACACGCGCGCACACACACACATCATATACTCGCATCGTTAGGAGGAATTTGTGTCAGTCATACCATAGTATTCCATTTTGTGTCCAAAGAGGCTCAATAACATTTATGTCACAAACTAAAAACCAGGTACGTTCCATAGTGGATTATGTACGGAGCCCGACGTTTTCTGTATCAAAACCATTTATTGAAACTATCGACGAGTGAGATTTATTGAATTTAACCGCACTGCTTCCTCCCCTGTCCTGCGTTTTCTTTTTTCAAGAGATGGCAACGCGCAACACTCTCTAATCCACAGCGAAAAACTCTCAATTCGTGCCTGCATGGCGTCTGATATATACTATCCAATCTCGTCAATTTATGGATTTTTCTTTTTATTTATTTATATTTACTTTTTTTACGTCAAGTAAATGAGAAGATCATCGCTCGTACTTTAATAATCGCTCTTCGACGACGGATGATCGATCGTGCCCTGCGCCACGTCAGCTGAAAATTATGGGAACATCATCTAGTTTATTTAGTGGTTGCGAATTTGCGAAACTTGATACAGCCGCTGCGCCGGTGGAGAACTCGGTATGATTAATCTGCTAGAAAAAGATGGTTAACAAATTCCTCAAAGGTCTATTTGCTCGGTATAATTGTAGAAATCAGCGCAGTATCCGTGCAATTCGTAATAAGTCTCATTTCATCTCAAATCGCTGCAAATGGAACAATAACTAGGTCGAGCTATGGCAGCGCGAATAGTTAAACAATAAGTTTAAATTAGTAAAAGTGTAGAGCTGGCACCGTTTCAATCGGCGCTTATCGCCGGCACCCTCCGCGGTCAATTTTTTTCATGAGACACTCGCACCAACGACGACATTCGATGTGGGGATTACAGAAATTATATTATTAATCCTCATTTTACTAAGTGCACACTGGAGCCAGTTGGTCGGCAATGTGTATTTGCGCCGCTTAAGCAGCCAGCCGCGCCTGTTATTCCGTTAATACCCAAATCGCGTTACGGCGAAAAATCGTCTAAACTAAATGTAATATATGAACGTAATATAATTTGACAATTTTACATATCAGCGTAGCGCGCGCGCTTATCTCCGCGAGAACACTCCGCGCGATAAAATGCGCTATTAACTTATCTAATTGGGTTAAAACATTTTTCGAATTTATCACCTTTTCTTTATACTTATTGTACGAAAGCCTGTTTACGCACCGCCAATATTATAATTCTGCCAATTTCGCTCCATATCGATAGTAGAGTACGCCATCGAAGAATCACGGACGGGGGGGACAAAGAAAGAAATTTATGAAAATGCGGACTTTTTCGTGAGCGTGGATTGGCCGGTAGCGGCGTTGCGCGACAACGGGGGATCGACCCCGCGAGATGCCATTTCCGGTATTATCGTCGGTGCAGCGTTATCAGCAACGTCATCGGAAAAGCGTCAACTGTAAAAGGAATCGCATCGCGCGCGGCCCGGGAGCCGTTTCGCATTTTTCATATTTCGCCCGGTTGTCGCGTGGCACGATATTTCCTGAAGCGACCGATACGTATCTCTCGAACAATCGCCAGGGACACTAAAAGCGAAATTTATCTCGATAGCATCAAATGCTCATTATGAAACGAAGCTAATTATATTCTCACTTTTCTCCAGCATAATTGCGCGCCGTTTGTTGTGGACGCCACACAGAGTCCGACGTCCCTGATGAATTTTATTAAAAAAATAGTAAAAAAAAATTACTCCGTCGCGTGAGAGAGAAGCGCGGCGACTGCACCGCGAAAAAAAAAGAGTTCCCGCGTCACATTACAACGTCTATTATAACAGCGAAAGCATAGAGTCTTGCATAAAGCATAACGCATAAGAAAATAAACCAATCAAAATCCTTCTTTTCCTTTCTTTCCATGAAATAAAAAACTCTGATTGGTTCATTATTTTATGCTTTATGCGTTATGCATAAATAAGAATTTGTGCTTCTATACCCTACAATTTCTATGTTATCAACTTAAGCTACCTAATTGTTTGCCATGCAGTAGAACCACATAATTATCGAACCAATTACGTGCAAGGATTACAACTATTCAAAATAGCCAGATTCAAGAAAATATCGAGGAACACTATTCTTTATTTCTAGAAAGTATTATGGCGGGGTTATTGTTAAAGTCAAACGCACACACGCGCCGAGGCTAAACAGTGAGAAGAGGCGATAAACCGCGAGAACGAGCTTGCTAATTATACTCTCGGTCAGCGATTGCTCTTCCGCATTTGTTGAGTAATTTCTAAAAAGCACTGCTAACGCATGCGCGACGCGAGATGGATACGCCCGGTTCGATTAGCTTTAACTAAAGCGTTAAAAAAGGGGAAGAATATGCATTGATGCATGTACGCGATGCCGAGAAATAAATTACCCGCGCGCGCGCGCACGTGCCATCGCGAAACGTCACATATAGTGGTTTTCGAGCGAAAGACGACTAATAGAGATGTATATATAGGCACAGCAATGAGGTAAAGCAGGCTTCGAGCACACGATGATAACCCGAAAGGCAAAATGTGTTTATACATTTAGTTTAGTTTAAGACTTATTCGGATTACGCATTTCTACGAGAGCGAGCACATCGCGTGAATGTTTGACAGAATTACGTTCCAAGCGCGTGACCCAATTCGCACATCCTCGAGGGATGACTAATCTATATATCTTTTCCCCTGTGAAGAGCCCAGAAAGAAGCCTCGCATAATTGCGTCTGTGCAACACAATATCCTCGACACTGTCGTTGCTTATCACAAAAAGTGAGGAGTTGATTTGTTGAAAGATTGCCGCGGATGGGCGCGGCGCACATCTACTATCTACTCCGTTCTACAGAATTTATTTAACATGAGAATTATGAATAATTAGATCATCACGCGCATGTACCGGCGAAACTTTACGCACGCACCCTTCTCCGTTTGCACGATGCACGATTGGTGTTAAAAAAATGGCACAAGTTGGTTTACGGTAAAAATAATAATAATACTGACCGTTTTATTCAGTGAACGTCAGCAGTTATCAGAGTTGATTGCCTGATAATTAAAAAAAATTAATTATATACCCTTTTAAACCCTGTGTATATTGCAATGTACATCAAATTTCAAGAGATATTACCCATTAAAATTATTTAATTCTATCGCTATCATCTGAAACTATAAGATGTACAGAATAATGTACATATTGGAAAAGTACTTCAAATTTAAAAAAAATTAATTTTTTAATGTGAATTATTTATTAAAGTGCTCTTGAATTAAGTTAACAAAAATTTTTTGAACGGTCCATTAAAATCAGGTCTGAAGGCGAGGGGGAGGAGGGAGGTTAAATTGGACAGAAAAAATCGTGAAAAAGGATCAGTGAAATTTCATAATAACTTTTATTGCTTTGTTTACATTGAATTGTCTTACTATTGTAAAAATAATATCATGCAAAATAAGAAAGACATATTAATAAAGATATATATGCGTACCCATACAAATATTGAAGAGATAAAAACATTAATATACTTAATCATATAATTTAAAATTTAGTGCAAAATCGGTTCAAAAAATTTAATAATAAATAAATATCATTTATACTTTATATCATCAATATTCGTTGTTAATATAAAAGTTATTTTAACCTACGAGCTGGTTGTTATACAAAACATTCAGCTTGGTTCGTAAACCTTTTATATTATTTATTTATTATCATATAATTTATTTCACAAGATTCTCGATACATTGTACCAATCCTAATTCGTCCTCGCTCCTTAACCCTCAGTTTCAATCACGAATATCGTTGTGTATTTGACGAATGATTACAGAGGATGTTAGTCGTACGAAAAGAGTAAAAGGCAATCCAGGTAGAACAAGTCATTATATCGAAATGATGTCAAAATGACTTCAAAATATCATTTACGATTCATTTTAACGTCATCTTAACGTTATCGTGGCTTGTTGTTTTACTTAGAAACGTACATACAAGTGACAAAATATCACAAAAGAACGGGAGGACACCAGGATATTCCTGACTGCGAGCGAACGTGCCGCCTCGTGAGTGCATTATGCAACGTAAGTGCATTCCGTATCGATAATCGAAGGCTAAACCAGGTCTCGCTCACACTAATTACATGCGAAAGAGAGCGAGAGAGAGAGAGAGGGGCGCGGTGATCTGGCGCGCGCGAGGAAATTGCAACGGTACTTCTCCACCTTTCCTCTTCTATCCTCCACAACTTAACGTCGGTAACCACTGTCTTTCCAATGTCCTCTCGCCCACATTCGTTCGTTTGCTCCCTTACTTGTTTAGCTCCCTTGTGTGTACATGTTATGGATTACTGTCGCCACACCTAACTCAATTAAACCAACTTGTAGACTACTTTGCCTCGCAGCCTCATAAGGTATCTCTCGCGTTCTCGCTCGCGCTACACGCCATCGTGTACGTCAGCCTGGCACAGTCTTGATATCCCTCGCGCGGCATATCGAGGTCAATCCTTAGCTACTTAATCAATCCTTGATGCTCCATCATCCTTTCAAGAGCTTTGGTTTTTCCTCCTGCGAGGTTACGCATTCGTTCTCGAGCTATTCTACAAAATAATATATTATAGGACCGTATATGTGATAACACAAACTATAAAAATCAAAGCCTAAACGGTCTTAATGCTTGTATGATTCTTGTGTGAATTTATATAGGTACTACGCATGTAGTCCTCACAAATGCGCGCCGAAATGATTTTTTGGTCTTGAAAACGCTAACTCTACTAAACTACTGCAGTAATATCACGAGTTAAATTAATTAACTAGCAATTTAATAAATTTTTAAATGCTTATTCGCGCATCTTCGAAACGATCTTAATAATGTTGAATAACATATTAAAATCTGTAAATAATTAATTCTTATTGCGAAAAATATTACCTCGGTCGATTCTATAATATATTATATTGTTTATTTACGTCGTGTAAAGAGACGTTGTTCCTTCTGCTGTGCCAATTATTGCGAAGAATATTTGCCTAAGGCCTCGGTAATCTAAAGGCTTAGGACGCTCGCACGAAATGCAAGAGATCCGGGTTCGATTCCCGGCCGAGATAATATATTTTTCACAATAAGAATTAATTATTTACAGATTTTAATATGTTATTCAACATTATTAAGATCGTTTCGAAGATGCGAATAAGTATTCAAAAATTTGTTAAATTGCTAGTCAATTTAACTCGTGATATTACTGCGGTAGTTTAATAGAGCTAGCGTTTCAAGAACGAAAAAACACGTAGTATATAAATTCACATAAGAATCATACAAGAATTAAGATCCAGCTAGACCGTTTAAGCTTCGATTTCTATAGTTTGTGCTATTCTACAAAATATCAAGCAAACTCTCCGATAACAGGTCGCCTAATTCAGGAGTTATTATCGAATTGGATAAGCAATATCAGTTTTCGATGTTGCATAAACCCTCGACAGCCACAAATTCATGATACGATAGAATATTTATCCCAAGTATAATGCGATATTTAAAGGCGATGTATCCAAATGTATAATGAATTGGATTATCTTAAATTACTTCAAGACAGCGTTTAAAAACATCATCCGAGTACACTCAGAATAACATTTTATCCTTGTTGTTTACTGAATGTTAAACAAGGATAAAATGATACCTCTAGGTGTGTACCTGAAATTTCTAAACGTAATCCAAATATTTCCAATAATTTTCAAAACAAATTTTAGCTATAAGTGTATTTAAGGAAAGTATTTGTACACTATATTGCAATAGGAAACACGTGTTATCAAAAATGTGTCACATCATATTTCCTCTTTATAAAACTTTTATTCAAAACATTTTTTTTTCTAAAATAAGAGATAACTGTGAAATGTTTGGATATATTAATCAAGTTTTTTAATTAAATGGACGCTATTATAAAAGCCGTTTTTCTCGAAAACAAAGATTTGCTTTAAGTCGCAAAATCACATGTCTCTTGGTTTTTTCGGACTTTCGTCTTGTCTTACATTCATAAATAAACCACTTTCAGTAGAATATGTAAATGATTACAATGCAATCATGATGTAAATGACCTAAATCATATTTTTAAATATTTTTTCAAGTCGCCGCGACTCAAGGATAAATCTAAAATTCCTGTAAGCAAAGTATATGTATTGGAACCTGTATTCTTGGAACTTATCGCTTGCTAACCAGAATGGGAATTATCGTCGTAACCGCTGCCGGTTTAGTAAGATACTCTCAGCTGCGGATGCTACTGTGTGAATTTGCATCGTGTTAATAGTCGTGAGTGCGAGAGACCTTTATTCGTGTTCGTCAGTGCGAATGCGTGGTGGCGTAATAGCGTTGCAGAACAGATGATGCATCAGGCATCGTCCTGGGTCGTTACGAGTTTACGAGCTAGCGGCGGTGTTCGAAGGCGCGGTAGCTCCAAATCCGCTCATCGTTCACAATGTTCACATTGTACTGGTGACAATTGACACATCTTGCTACTCGTAAAAAGGTATACGTGTGTATTCATGTGCATCCGTGTGTGAATCTATGAGAGATCGACGAAAAATTTCTTTACTCGGAACACATTGGCTGCCAACGAAACAATATCGCGCGCTTAAACTTATTACGCCCAATTAGAACGTCTACAAATTTCTTTATTGTGATTCTAAAAATGAGTGTCGAGATGAAGGAGATACTTTTGAACGATTCTATCGATTGAATATTTCAGCGATTGGAAAAAATTAAAATACGTCTTCAATTTTACGAACTTGTTTCTTATACTTTTTATTGAAAAGAACATCAAGATTTTAGGTACGTAATTCATTTCTCTGACTTTTCATTAGAACATAAAATCACAAAAGAAGTCAGATGTGGAGGATTAGAGACAAAGAGTGATGAAGAATTAAATTTCGTCGGCTCTTTCATTAGATAAAAGAGGTGACCATCTCACGGTTGCTTGACGCTCGTGTAAAACACGGGACTTCCCTGTGGATAAAAAGATCTAAAATTTAAAATATGCGTCGACAATTCGCACCTCAAAGTGTCGAAATCACGGGGTGTTAGGTGTGTTCACGCGTAACGACCGCGACAAGTATGTATGTACATTACTGTCAGGCTTAATAATTTATTACAATCCACGTGCGTTATCGACCTCAGCCGCATTAACGGACCTAGAATGTGTGTTACTAGCGCGTGGCCCGCGTGGAATTAACGCACCCGCCTCGCGGTCATTCACGTTCGTAAAACGTAGATTTGGAATCGCCACTTTTGTAGCTTTCAATAAACTGCGAGGTACGCAGAGATACCTACGTGCAATCATGCGGTTCGTGAACATGAAAGCCTCATAGCGGTATTTGACATTTCACGGTGATGATCGACATCGAGACTGATGACCGCGGATTATCGCACGCACGGAAAAACTAATCGTTGCAAAAACGGAAATTAACCCGTTGGCGAATATATCGATTATCAAGCGTATCGTGAAAACGTTAAGAGACGAAGAAGAAATCGCGAGAGATCATTTAATCGACTCTTTAAGTAATATCCATTCCACAAATTCTTGAAATTGAGATCGAATAATTTATCTCGTAGGAGAACCAAGTTCTCATCGATATGGCACGCTAATAAAGGACGATTGAGTACACAGCTATAACGTGCTAGTACAGCGGGTCCATTTCAGCTGCGAAGCATTAGTGTGTATGGTGCTGCAAACGCAATTTATTCCCATGACTCCGGTCCCATGTTCATTTCGAGATGTCGCAAATAGTCGAAATAGGTTGAAGATATCACTGAACTCTCCAGGTTCGATTCAACGACAGATTTATCTTGCGTCTTTGATATGTTTTCTCATATGTAGACATATTATTATTATTATTATTATTATTATTATTATTATTACATCTCTATTGCAATGCACGACATGAGAAAATTATTAAATTAAGTGACAGAAAGAACTATATGAGAAATAGAAACGCAGTGCAAGCAATTGATGAGGCATCAACAAAACTACTAATATATGAATTGAGAAAACTGATGTTAAAGTAGAAAAAAAAACATTCGAGAAAATCCTCGATACGAAAAAGATCGTTGCTTAAAAATACACAATCCACAGCTGTAAAATTAAGATATGCCCAAGAGGCGGCCTCTCGAAATACGTATCCGACCGTTGCAATGTCGTATTCCCATAAATGCCTGAATGTGGACGCAAAGACGGAGGGTGAGAAAGAAAAGCGAAGGAGATCACGGCTGGAATGCTTTTGTGTCGTTGGATGAAATTTTAGCTTCGCATGACCCGTCGTGTCAGACCACCTCTCATCATTCCCTCTCACCTGCGCTCTTCTTTTTTCACGTCATCCTCTCCATCTGGTGTTCCCATGTGTCGTAAAAAATAGTAAAGCATCGTCTCCACCGTCGTCGTCGCGTGTGTGGTTGTCGTTATCAACAACGGTCGCGCTGTGAACCCCTCCATTTGGGGATAAGTATAGGACATCTCTGCGTGTAGAATAATAATCAATGGCATGCACACATGTACATATATACTCGTACATATATACACGTATTGAAAAAAATACTAAATTTTAATATACATTTATTTGAATAGTTCTAAGTAAATATTTACTAAATGTATAAACATATATTTATTTGATACAGAAACCATTAATTTGACTCAACTATCATGTTTTTATTGAGTAAATATTTATTTACTGTAAGTAAATGTTCAATACTATTCAAAAATATATGTATATTAAGAGATTAAGTAAATTTTTTTTTCAATGCACGTATTTATCGGGTCGTGTGCACTCGATAGATATGTTCCCTGTGTAATACCTATATATTTCCACAATACGAGCGAAAACGATGTCGTCGCGGCAAACTCGAAGTTAAAGTATCAGTGGATCGCAATGGTGGATGTTCGATCTCCGCCGGAGATGGCAATAAATACTTAAACCTACGCGAACACGTAGGAAATGGTCAAAACGAAAATTTCCGTTTACATATGACATCGCACCACAGAGAGTCAGCATAGAATTTTAAAGAATCCCTTTCAGTTCCTCGATGTGCATTTTTCACCGGATCTTCTGAATCCGTCACGATGAGCAGTCTGAGAAATCAATGGATTCCTTCGACGATGATCGAGATTGATCATTTGCGGAACCAAAATTCCCTGTCGTTTTATATTGCGAAAAATTCGAGGATTCGTAAGCACGCTGAATATTTCGCCGCGGGAATGAGAAACTGGCGAGTTTGATCTACGATTCTACGCGATGGTTGCTGAAACTTTTTCATGTACTCTCTAAATCCAAATCAGTGGATAATCAGTAAAGTTCAATTAAAAAAGAAAGAATGTTTGAGCATTATATAATTAAAATACTAATATTTACACGTGAATTTCAATCTTCCAATATCATATTCATTGAATTTATGCACTAAAACCAGAATTGGGCATGTATTTGAAAATACTTTTATTTAAAACACACTATTTGCAATATAAGCATCTTTTGTATTTTTTATTTTAGCGGATCACATAAAAGTATTACGTATTTTGTATTTAAAATCGAAAGATTGAAAGCTTTTTGTATCTTGTAATTCAAATAATAAGGTTGATTATCAATGTTAGTATTTGAAATACAAAATACAAAATATTTTCATGTACTCTGAACAAACACAAAATACAAAATATAATTGTCTTACCAATACCGTTTTTCCAATAAAAGTATTTCAAAAACATGCCCATCTCTCTGACTGAAACAAGGTTAGTTAAATCATAATAATGATTAACTAGTTTAGGGATCTCACATTTCATTCAGTGATTATCAGTGGTATACTTGGCACCGATATCAGTGATATCACAATATTATCCACTGATTCAGATTTAGAGGATAGGGGAGACCGGGGCCGATTGTCACAGTTTTTGATTATTGATTTTTTAGAAAAAAGTGGATGCCTGATTTTGAAATATTATATACGTTACAATATACCTACATCCTTTAGGTGTTAAAAAAAATATTACTCGTGAATTCATTATATCATAAAAATAAGTTATTTAATTTTAAATGAAGCTGCGAAAATATGACAATTAACCCCGTGTTCTGGGTTGATTGTCACACGTTCTAGGAT
>NW_017299830.1:509282-512125 GCF_001594075.2 Trachymyrmex cornetzi | reverse complement strand
GTCCTCTAAAGATATTAAAATTAATTGTCACCTAACCTCGTCTCATTTTGGTCAATCTACCCCACATAGCCATTTTTAATAAAAGAGATTGTATTCACAGACTTAGTCAGAATAATGATTACTTAATTGTACCAAAGATCTTCTAAGATATGTCATTTTCTGTGAATACAGGGATATTACGGTTAATAATGCCAAAGACTTGTTAGACAATAAAAAATAGGTGATTATAAAAATTTACTCACCAATTTCATTTTCTCAAAAATGGCTATAAATAATATATACAATGCTTGTGGCGCAAACCATTTTACACAACAAATTAATATTATATCAGCTATCTACAGTCAAAAAAAGAGATTTTTCTGCCGTGTCTTGTTTGAGTTGTAAGCATTTTGACAATCAACCGGTCTCCCCTACTAGAAACCACTTAGAATCCACTAGAATGCAATAGCGCAAAGAGATTTACTTTGCTATCGCGCCGCGATTGCCCGTACAATGATTCCTTTGAATGATTCTCTCGGTTCCAGAAGAATTTTCAATGTTCCATGCAAGACGGAATACTTCGGTTTGGTCGGTGCAGTAGAATGCGCGATGTGACGAAATATAGATGAGTTACGTGGTTACGTATATACACGAAAGAACAAAGATTCTTATTCATGGAAGCCAAGTAAAGATGGAACGAAGCTAAGCGAGAAGCGAGACCACTCGCTGATTCGATGATATAGTCATATATACGATACGATTAATTAAATATAGTCGAGAAGACGAGAAAGGCGACGCATTTACGTGTTATCGCTCGAGTACAAAGACCCCATCGACTCCATTCGAAACGTATTAACAGAGTATTGTACGTCGAACGATTATCCGCACAAAGAGACTATATATAGGAAGGGTCGAATGACTCTCGCGCTCGATATATCCTATCCCTCTTCCGACATTGTTTTCTTCTTCGGGCCTATTGTCCATCGCAGCTCATTGTCATTTTCGTGCCGGTAGGAGGATTAACGCGCGGAATCCAAAGTTGATTCCTCTATCTCTCTCTATTTCTAACTCTTAAACCGTTCCTCCTTTGCGCCGAAAGTGGTACACGGATGCGATACTTCCGGAATCAAGCCACGGAGCTGTTCGAAATATTGTGCCGAATCTCCGAAACGGAAGGGAACAAGGCTCGATCGGTTTATATACATGTATGCGAACTCGCGCGATACACATTCCGCGGAAGGGCATTGTTGTTTCGCCACGATCTATTGTCTATTGTGCGGCATAGTTGTCGTCGAATCCAATATAGTAGTAGGACTAACGGTTGAATGGCCTTTTCTACGACGAGAGAATTCCATTCTTTTTCATGGTAGATGTCGTGGGACCGATATATCTTGATACCGGCGCGAAATCACTTAGGATAAAGATTCCCGAGGTCACGTGCGAGAAATCCACATTTTCGACACCTTTTGCTCGATATTAGATCCCTGATAACCGCTTCGAATGGAAGCACCGGTTAATTCCGTGATAACCGACAGTTACACCTGAGTTATCATCCATTTATGATAAGAACGTAAATCACGTGAATCTTCTGTGAGTTACGTAAACGCGAGATTCCTTATACGTTCTACTATCTCTTTTTTTTTCCTTGCCAATTCCGCCTTCGATCTGACACGAGCAATAAGAAAACGCGCCGTTAGGAATTGAAATACGGAAAGGATGGTTTTGCTGAGAGAGAGAGAGAGAGAGAGAGAGAGAGAGAGAAGTTTCTATAAATTTAACTAGATGAGAATAATTCTGTTGAATCAACAAAATAATTATGTAGAACCATCCAAATAATTATGTAAAACGCTTAAACTGGTTGTTAGAACGTCAAAACTTTTTACAACATTACTCATTATGCTTAAGATTTTTACATAATTATTTTTATAACCCAATAAAATTATTTTCAGATCTGTAGATATCTAGCTAAATTTTTAGATACTTTAGCAAAATCGTTTATTCTGTGAATGTACGAAGATTTTCGTTATCGTTTATCATACGATAACCGCACTTTCGAGCTATTTATCATTCATGTGTCAACCAGTGTATCACTTTGCTCGTAGTCACAAAGATCATAGCTTTAAGTATTTTCATAATAGAAGTATGAATAGATTAATCTTACTACTCCGTTTCCACTAGCCATCGTATCATTAGCCATCGCGATATTAAAAAGAAATTTTATATATATATATATACATATATTGTATAATATACACATGTCTAAATCTCGTGAAATCTCACTCAAAGAAACTGAAAATTTAGTCTGTCTTGAAAAAAAAAAGAGTTCAAAAGTGGCAGATTTTCATTCTTTTTAGAGTGAGATTTAGGGTAAGTCAGGGGAATACGCCACACTTAAGCGAAATTAGATTTTTGAGTAATTATTTGTTCAATTTAAACTAACTTTACATACTGATCTTTTTTTTTATCCTTTATCTATGATTTGTGTATAATTTGAATCGAATATATTCATTTTTTGTTATTAAAAATAAAGAAATACGAAAGTGCTGAAAAATGGGTAATATGCCACCATGGGGGTAATATACCACATACAAAAAAATACAATATATTCAATGTATAATGTATATAATATACATTACGCGCAGAAATTAAAGCATCACCTCTCACACCTTTGAAAAATAGGTAAACTTCAAAGGAGTGTAACTTTTACATAAATGGTCAAACTGAGATTTTAAAAAAGGTATTTTGTAGCTTGACATCTCTACTTTCCAAACCTGTATAATGAAATAACGATCCGGTTGATTTTTACGGAACTACATGATTATAAAGGAAGATCCGTAAAATGTCAAAATTTTTTGTAAACTTTG
>NW_017299830.1:499004-508895 GCF_001594075.2 Trachymyrmex cornetzi | reverse complement strand
TATATATTATATATATATTTTTGTTCGTATATATATTTTTTCTTGAAATCATGCTCTTAATGTCCGTCGTGAATCTAGGATAATGATATCGAATTTAACAGGTTTTCACTTTATTTTGATTTTATCAAGCAGAATAGACTACTTGTAAAAACTCGAACAGCACGGTATATTCTGCTTGAATTAGCGGATTATTAATGGAAACGCGGAATGCAAAAAGCGATAAGGAGCGCATTTTCGTTTCCAATAAGATATGATAGGTAGCCAAGCAGGGTACCTTAAAGTTTCGCGATGATCTGCAAAATTACTGCAAATATGTTTCCTTCCAACTTATCTTTTGGAAATAATCTGATTTCGAACTCCTCGATTAATGTTCGGATAGGAATGCTATCATTTAATTTGTTCATAATAAATATGAATTATTTTTCTCGTAATTACGGACCAATAAATGGAACGCTATTAAGTCCCTGGATTTATGAAATAGTAATATTAATACTAATTCAAGAAAAACATTGCGAAATCGCTATTTACGGATTAAAATTGCCGAGATTCGAGAAATCAATTGCAAAAATCATTTTACACGCGGACATTATTGAATAATTAAAAATTCGTCGTAATTACATTAACGAACTAATCATATCAGATTCGTATCATTTCGCACGTATGATTTTAATTACGATAATTATCGATGGTTCACATCCACGAAAGCGATTTCATTTGTGGCATTAACAATGCCGATGATTACATATCTCGATTAAATCCTCGTTGATTTCATTTAAAGTTGAATCCCGCGATACAATGGATTGGGAACAAACAATTTCGCGCAAATATCTGAAATGTCATATTGATTTCTATAAGCAGCAAATATATACATTCGTAATCGAATATATATAGTTTTTTCTTTTCGTATGTATTTTTTTTATGTGTTTTCTTCCGTACTATAGTTTCAGTATCAATTAATGGCAATATCAATTTACAAAGTTTGAAATCTTCTGTAACCTTTTCAGGAGATAGCACAATGTTCTGAAACGTGACGAATTTCCTTGCATCGTATTTTCGCATCGTTCGCATGACATTCAATATATAACGTTTCGACATACCATGCCGCATTGGACTTCGAGCTATCTTATTCCAAAATAGGCATTGATTCAGCGTTTATATTGCTACATGAGACGCATGTTTCAGTGTAAAATTTGGTAGCTACGGTAAACGAAGAGCCTGACTAAATACGTAAAAGCCGATATGCTTCCGCGAGACAATTATGGACTAATTTTGTATTCAATATTATTATCGCAAGCGTTTTTATTCCCCGAATGAGAGATACCGAGACTTTGTTATTCATTTTTTAGCGATAAGTTGAAGAGCGCGATGCGAGGTCGTGCCTGCGCTCAACATAGGCACGTACTTGATGGAATGTAATAGTCTCGAAATGATTTGCGGATGGGATGTCAAGCAAGAATCCGCGTCTCATATCCTCGCGTCTCATATTTAAATATACATTATACATTCTTCGTATTCTGACAATGTCTATCCTGGTAGAAATGTGTGCAGTTTTCTTGGCCAGTTACTTTCTATATTACTGATGTATTCTCATTAGTTATAATAATAAAGAAGGAAATATGCGAAGGAAATAGACAAGAACTTGATAGTGTTTTATTCAGTAACTAAAGCAGTTTTTCTGTAAAAATGTATGCAATTTGCTTAGCCCCATTATTACTTAGCATTAATAAATTATTAATAGTTAAAATATTGCGTATTTTATTTATTGAACTGTTCAATGGGTTCAAATTTTATGTAGCTTTTTGTGCGCACTAACTACAGGCAAAGCGTTTATATCTCCTGATTAAGACTTCCTAAGTAGTTTTACTTCTTAATTGCTAGATAAAGTTAATATAACTTCTCAGTAACTGCTCAAAACATACATGACATTTCTATCGGGATGCTTTCGTTATCCGTAGTGATATACAATATATAATTCGCGCTTGACTTTCTTTCCAAACTCTCTATAATTAATTTTAAGATAAAAATTTTAATAAATAAAACATGACGTGATTATCTCTTTGACAAGTGAAGAATTAACGTATTAAAAAGAACCGTGACAGTGAAGAATTAAATAACGAAGATTTAAAATATTTCGCTCGGTATCTCGAGCGGAAATACCGCGGGTAAAGTAGAACATACCGTTTTTCTCATTTTTTAGTGTTTGTGCATTAAACAACGGATAATTGCCTTCTTTATTTAAATTTTCAATGAAAGGCTATACATTATTACGTTTAATAGAATTCATAAAGATAGACGATTATTTGAGATATTGATGTATCAATCATTGCAATTAATTATCACATATACTGTAAATAAAGCAAATAATTTTCCAATAATCACCAAATGTTTCAATTTTTCAGATTCAATTAAATATATGATCGACATTGACAATACACAGTAACGATCTTAATGAATTCTATTTCGCGAAGAGGAACGGAATAATCCATATCTTTTCACGTAGACAAATTTTTGGGAAATAAACGAGACATCACTGAGCAAGAAATTATTAAATAATTTAAAATAATATATCGATTACGCACAACTCACACTGCGGAAATTGTGGTAACGAATTCGATGAATATGAAATAGCGAAATGTTAAATTCAGATCCTCAAGCGTAATCGATTTTCGATCAAGCGATAGAAGACTAGCTACATGATGACATGCTGTTACATTAATAACGTCATCAGAAGTGTTCATATGATACAGCGCCGCAATCTCGCCTAAAGTGAAACTCTTCTCAACTTCAGTAATACATCGATATTCTCATCTCATTCAATCACAATATATAAATATAGATTTAAATTGGATATGAAATGAAGAAAAATATTAATCCAGAAAACAAGCTGCTTCACATTTCTGCATCCATTTCTGAATAAATGACTTACTCTCTAAATACTACTTCACTCTTTTAGACTGAAAATTGAGCCAATCTTTAAAAAAAAAAAAGAGAGAATATTTTCATTCTTGAAAAAGAGTGGTAGCTTTTCATTCTTTTTTTGAAGTAAGATCTTACTCTTTTGGAGTGAAATTCTCTCCAAGGAACGAATCTTACTTCAAAAAAAGGAGTAAGATTTCATTCTCTTGGAGTGAGTTTTACTCCAAACGAGTAAAATATCATTCCAAAAAAGAATGAAAATTTTCCACTTTTTTTCCGAGGTGAAAATATTTTCACTCTTTTTCAAAGACTGACTCGAATTTCAGTCTTTCGGAATGAGATTTCACTTTACGAGATTTAGAGAGACGAATGAATTCCTTATTATAAATTAATTTATTAAAAAGTGCCGTATGTGATATATATTATATAACTCAGCTGCAATTAACCCATTTCCAAATAAGTCAATCTTTTCTACAAATTACATTTATCCGTAATACAATTCATTAGAAATCCAATAAACCCTTTTTAGTTCATTCAATCAGCCTGAATACGATAATAACAGAGAATTAATTCGAGTATATTCGTTCGTTCGCGACATTACTTAACAAATATGTAAATAAAAAATCTTCTTTACGTCCGTCGTGACGATATTTGATGATATTGTAAATGATAGACAAAAACGATAAAATGACATGCTACTGTTGTGTAGAATGAGGTCGCGTAAACTTCCGATGATTTTAAAACTCGTTATTCCACACCTGTCTTCTTTATGATACGATGAAGATCCTATTGAGACTACAGATTTTAGCTTCGCAAACACACACAGACACGCACACGCACGCACACACGCACGCACACACACACGCGCGCGCGCGCGCACGCACGCACGCACGCACACACACACCGACACAAATAAACATTCTCGAGACTGCGGACTGAAACAAGAAAACAAAAAACAAGTACATAATTAGAGTATCCTGCTTGACAGCGATGTATTTTCTCACATCAAAGAAATAATGGTTCGAGTTACGCTTCTTGATGAAACACCGATATGATATCGCGAGCATGTTGAAAAGCATTGAAATCCAATAAAGGTTACATTGCACAAGACTCAAACGGATGACATTAAAAATCTTTCAAATTAATTCATGTGTTTGTGTTAGATCTACGTACCGAAAAAATATTGTTGAGACGCCGAAAGTTACAATGGATGCTTTCCATTTGGTGACACAAACATCATTCTATCTTTTTTGGCATTCGGTGAATAACAAAGATAACATTTGTGTCGACTCGTGTCACAAAGTGGAAAGCATCCACTATTGACAATTACAGCTAGGTCTGATGCGCGATTTATAATAAATGATTGATCACCTCTCATGCGCGCGCGAGGTATTCAAGATTTTTCTTACGACGTAAGAGAAATGGGACACTTGTTGCTAAGAGAAATACTTAGCCGTTGGAAAAAGAGCTTGCGAATACTCGCAATCGCTTGATTATTTCGTATGCTTCTCAGAATTTTCCGTCTGTGGACTTCTTGTGTAAAAGCCGGAGAATGAGTCTGTCAAGTTGCGTGTCATCACGAATGCCCGCTAAATTGCCGCTCTGTGTAACTTTGTAGTAGTTATATGTTCGTTTTTCTTCGTCACGCAAATGCCTCCACGCCTTGAAAGATTACACCGAACGACTGCGAAAGATCCTTCCGTGATTCTTGATTTTTAGTCGAAGCGACATTACCAAGAATAATAATAGCTGTAGTTGCAGTTACGCCTTATTGATGTTCGGTATGACAACAACGAGCCAATTATCAGCCGTTAATATTGAAATTTCCATAGTAATCTTCTTTTGCATTGCGCTCGATTGAAAAGTAACAAAAGCGAACGGGATCAATAGCATAATATATATTGGTTATTATTGTGACAGATAATTTTGGCAACATCAATAATCCAAGATATCGGATTATTGGATAACACGAAAGAATATTAACGAGAATGACTGAAAACGATCAAGAGTCGATGTTAATGACACTCATCACTCAAATATGATCAAAAATGAATAAACGACCCAACTTGATAATGTACGTTATTCTTGTATCATTCAGATCTAACGCACCACCTAATGACAGATTCCTGAAAGCATTTTGACACGAAAATTTAATACCATAACGTCCAGGATAAATATTTTTTAACGTAATAAATATCGAGAATTAGAAATATCAGTAATTTTATTTTCGCCCACATAATATTTATATCAATATTACAAAAGGCAATTATTAGCTTTTACTTTTAGCACTTTACGTTATACCATGAATGCGCAAATTTTAGATGATATAATTTGCTAACTTTAAATTAAACTATTATAGCCTTGACATTTTGGTATTAGAATTTTAGTGTCAAAATAACTTCAGGAATCTGCCATTAGTAGGTGGTGCATTAGATTTACAACACCCTGTGTGTATGTGTGTATGTATACAAGGTGAAGCCCTTAAAACGGGTCACCTGAATAACTCGCTTGTTTTTAACAATAGAAGGAAAAGTGCCAAACAAAAGTTGCATGGTTTCAAGAGGGACGTATTTTGATCATATTGTCTTTCTTCTAGGTGAAGACGCTAAAAAATATGAAGGCCACCTCCATTTTTTAAACGGATTTCTTTTACACAATATAGTTCCTCTAATTATTCTGTATATAAAAGTATTAAGGTAATGATATCAAAAAACCAATTATAGTTTACGAGATATTTTATACTTTATTCTGTCATATGTTGGCATAAAATATTAAATATCTCGTAAACTATTAATTTTTTTATAATCGTACCCTAATACTTTTATGAACAAAATAATGAGATGAATCAGTTGATGGAAAGAAAACACATAGTTGCTTATTTAAAAAATTATCCATTTTGCATACATATTTTTTTTAAGCAACTATGTGTTTTCTTTCCACCAACTGATTCATCTCATTATTCTGTTCATAAAAAAGTATTAAAGTAAGATTATCAAAAAATTAATAGTTTACGAGATATTCAATATTTTATGTTTATCTCATAAATTATTGGTTTCTTGATATCACTACCTTACTTTTATGTGCAGAATAATTAGAGGAACCATATTGTGTAAAAAAATCATACTATTTCGTTTAAAAAAGTGGAGATGATCTTCAATCTTTTTAGCGTCTCCGCCTAAAAGAAAAACAACATAGCTAAGATATGTCCCTCTTGAAACCGCATGCAACTTTTGTTTAGCACTTTTCCTTCTATTGTTAAAAACAAGCGAGTTATTCAGGTGACCTATTTTAAATGCTTCACTCTGTATATTTTATATATATATATATAATACCATGAATCATTATTGATAGTTAACAATTTAAAGACTCAACAACGTCAATGCACATAGCAAGCGATATTCCGTTAAAAACTTTTAAATCGTTACTTTAATGAAAAGTTTCGCTTCGGATATTAAACCGCTTTCGAGGGAAATCAAGACCGTTTTCCCACGTCACAATCTGAGAATCGCCTCGAGTCATAACAAAAAATTGATATCCACTTTGTCGCAGACTCGCAGTTTCGCGAACTATCTGGCTCGAGTGCGGCAGCATCGACGAACTGTCGGCGCTTACTGCGCGCGTTACGCTTCAGAAAGAGAATATATACTCCGATGTATCGATATTACTGTGTGTGAACGTCATTTCCATAGATTACGGTGAATCGAATTCCATCGAAACTGTGCACTTTGCACTGCGGCTGCATTAACTGATTTCGATATCGAAATTAATATTCCGCCGGCCACGCGTGTGACCGCGATATACGAGAACTCTCGATGAGAAGCGCTGTTGGTGTGTGATACATAAAACCATGTCCACGGAATACGTACACCTGAAATAATCGTGAAAAGAATCTCTCATTCACTCCCGACCCAATACGATATAAATTTGTTTTCACATTGGACCATAATTTATAAATTTGTATGCGCTGGCATTTGAATGTGTAGCATTTTTTATTGTTTACATCGAACTCGAGAATATTCATATCTAGTCCGTTTTAAATCTGCGCAACTTCTTTGGTATACATTAAGTTCCTTGAAATTAAACAAGGATGTTTATCTTCGAAGTGAATCATTTACTAATTTAAAATATTCTCCGAACAGTGGGCGATCGATCGCGTGCAGTAGTAAAAAAAAGGCAGCGAGCAATAAAGATATAGAATATTGCATACGAAAATACTAAAGAAATCTATAATATATCTATATATATAAAACATAAAATATATATTATAATATTTTCCTACAGTTCCATATGTGCGATATCTTTCAAGAATACGATCCATAAGTCGCAAAAAAGGAACGATGACTGTTCGCTTTTTCTACAGAAAGTCAGAATACGATAAAACTCCAAAATTGTGTCTCGTAATTTTCTGTTTGCCTATAATATTTTTGAAAAGATATGCCTACTTTTGATATTGCGATCGCGAGTGTTCAGTTCCTTTCACATCAGCAAGTTTCACGCAGAAAATCTTCATGTACACGCACACTCGCACACACGCAATCATATTTGCACGACTATGTAAAGTCATTTCCGAAGTGTATACGATGCACGAATGTGCACCAACTGCACAAAGCGGATGTCCGACGCGCGGAAATCGGCAATAAGATAGAAAGCACGATACTTGGCGTGAGTACGGAACAGTCCGCGAGGCACGATAAATATCCGTGCCTGCCCTTATCGATGCGGACTTACCCGAAGAAATTTATTATCTATTTCAAACGCGGCATATCGCGGTCTGCTCGAACGAGGGGATAGGCAAACGCGCTGTCAAACAAAGAAATAAGCCGTGTAGGTAGATCGAGCGTCACGAGATCGTTTCGTTGACAAATAAGATCGATCTTACACCGAGAAATTGATAAGAGAAGGGCAAAAGAAGTGAAATTTCGGGGTATACGCGAGCGCGAATAAGGGAAAAGCGTGGTGGAGTAGAAAAGATGAGGGAAAGGCACGGCGCGGCGTGGAAATAGAATCGTAACCGATGTATTATAATGCACGGAAGAATATTGGAGCGCGTTCACGAGAAAGCACATTTTACCTGTAAACGCTGGTTTCACACTCAGGTTCGCCTGCCACATGGATGATCAATATTATTTTCGGTATGTCGAATGAATTGTGTATGCAAAGTGGGAGAAAGCACAAGATTAAAAATAAAAGTTGGCAAATTCTCAAAATAGTCGACGAAGCAGTGAAATGACATTCTGATAGATGCTCGAATTGAGGTCAAGATCGTTTGGTTAATTTTATTTAAAGAGAAGAATATTGGTCTTCTGATCTTCTTTCTCTTTTATAGTAAAAGAATCGTTTTAATTTAGAACTAGACTTAAATAACTGTAAATTCCGAATAAAAATTAATTATAAATAAAAAAAACAAAATTTTGGGATTACAACTACGAGAGAATCTCGGAAGCGTATGTAATTTAGATAGAGTTTGGAATCCGTTAATTATATTTAATAGAAGAATAATTTCATTACAACGTTCCGATGGCATGCTCGATTGCACCTTTAATGCCAAAAGCGCCATGGATTTTGTGGAACGCTCTCGCAATAAAGACCACGCGCGCGTCGATGCCAGACCAAAAAAGCGGAAACTATGCGGTGGCGAAAGCACGGAAAAGGGAAAACTGATTGCATCCTAGTTGCGGCCCTATAGTGGGGCTTGCGGCGTTAATATCGCTCTTTATTGTGTGACCTTTCACGACCAGTGAGAAGTAAATACAAAAGCCTCTTTTACCCTCTTAGATTCGCGCACACGACACACACGCGCGCGCGCGCGCGCGCCGATGGTTCATTCCGTACACATCAAGAAGAAAGATATACATATATATATATATATATGCGGCATTCTCCGCGTGTCGGAGTCCCCTTCTGCCCATTTCATTTTTTGACAGAATTCAACCAACCAGAGCTTAAAATTTTCGTTGAAGTGTCTACTTTTTAATGGCGTGTGGCCTTTTGTGAAAATTCAAAATGGCGGACTGGTGCAGCGCCGAGAATAAAAAAAGTATAATAAATGAAGTATATATTTTTTTTAAAAAATGCAGAAGTGACACTTCATTCGGATGATATTGTCATCTGAGGAGGTTTTCGAGGTTGCTGGTTCCGATTCTGAAGTCGAAATTGAGAAATTCAAAATTCGAGTTCTATTTTGAAATTTTCACTTACTTCATAATTGAAATGGGAATGATATTTTTACAAAATTTTTTAATTGATGAGTTTGTGGAAATGTCCAACTAAGGAGGCCTAACTCGAAGCTTTGTGGTCGGCCGCAGCGTTTCGTCCTGGTCCCACACTACTAGACTCATCAGTAAAGCCTGCGGCGTACGATGCTTGTTTTCCTGCTGGATTGCTAGCTGAATTAGAATCTTACCATCGTATTGGCTGTGATACTGAGCACTGACAGCTTCGCAGCCAATACGGTACGTCAGTGAGCGGCTCTTGTTTCTCGTAAGCAAAGTAGGACGTGGCGAATTTAAAGGCTCAACAATTCATGCAAAATCGTATACTGCAGCTTGATTTCTCACTTGATTTTTCTCTTTAGTTTTTGTCTTCATTTTTCGCCTTGATATTTTATCTGTCAATTTTTCAATCAGAAATTTCCAAACAGAATTCGTGAATGTAGATTATCTATTTCCCAATTGACTAGATATATTTTACAATGCCTTCCAGTAGTCGAGTAGACAGATGCGCAAATCCGTTTTCTGTACCAGGGGAAAAAGGTCATATCAGCAAAGATTTACGCCGTATATCAAAAGCAATGTTGCGTACATTTCCGAAATTATCGTGTCGTAAAGTATGTTCTGCATGCAGAAAGATTTATTATAAATATCATAAGAAATAAGTGAGATTTCGACATTTCGGTCGGCCATGTTCGGTCCGCCCTTTTGAATTTCTCAATTTCGACTTCAGAATCGGAACCAGCAACGTCGAAAACTCATCAGT
>NW_017299830.1:497891-498687 GCF_001594075.2 Trachymyrmex cornetzi | reverse complement strand
GGATCCGCCATTTTGAATTTTCTGAAATACGATATTGCTAATAATAGTGCATATATAACTTTACAATTTAGGCATGATAACATAATTTTTATAGGTGGGTTTGTATTTTTTGTTTTCAAGAAAAGGAAACTTTTTCAGCGTGTGTGAAGTTGGCACCTCATTTTTTGGCACCGCAAGTTTTAATAAGAGTTCCATTGGCACCCGCAATAGTTCTACAGTTCCTGATAAGTTTTATAAATAGTTCCCCCCCCCCCCCTGCCCATTTCAATTTTTGAGATAAAATGCTTTATAAGGGCTTAAAATTTTCGTTAAAATATCTATTTTTTAAAGCAGTATGGTGTTTTTTGAACAACCAAAATGGCGGGCGTATTAAGAAGACAAACATGAGGAAAGTGATGAAAAAGTGCGTGTGTGAAGTTGATATAGTTCCGTTGATTTAGCTAAAAAACAACACTTGAAAATTTGCGGTGCTAACTTCCCGTGGCACCGCAAGATTGAGTAAATCAAATCGAAAACCATGAAATTTTATAGTTCTCTCTAGATGAGTTCTACAGTTCCTGATAGGTTTTAACAATAGTTCCGGTCTCTAAGTTATTTTAAATATTAATTAAACCCGCGCTCCAGCACTGCATCGTAAGAGTAAAGTACCTCTTAACAGCCACTTCCAGCTGACTTTTTGGCATTTTCCGATAGTCCTACAATAGTTCCGACGATTTATGTAGGTTTCGGCCGGAGTTCCCAAAAGTCAGCTGGGACTGCCTGCTGAGAGGTACTTTATCTTGGAGTGCGGCGCTGG
>NW_017299830.1:495721-497114 GCF_001594075.2 Trachymyrmex cornetzi | reverse complement strand
TTTTTGCGAATCTGAAGACAAAATTCAAAAATAGAAAATGGCAGATGCAATATGGCCGATCTAATTTCAATAATTTATATGATTAGTTTGAAACTCGGTACATGAGGTTTTTCGATGTTGCTGGTTGTGAATCTGAAGTAAAAATTCATAAAATTCAGAATAGCCGATGAGTAATACATAAAGTTTCATCTGATCTGAGTGGAGCCTAGACACGTATTTTAGAAAAAGAATTTATTCGATACTGATTTTGCTTCGTGAGTTATTGAAGCTATAAAAAACGGCACCTGGGCGAATGTATTTATACGTAAATACAAGATCATAGACAGGAATTTTGTTGTTATCGGGTTATTTATGATCTGAAACGTGAAATTTCATGAAAAAACAGGCTAATTTTTGTAGCCGTAGTGACCAAATTCAGTACTTTGTTCAGATGTGGTGCGATTTCGACTAATTTAGTGGTACTATATGACTCCATTTTGATTGAAATTTGAAGTTCTAAACGTGATTAAGTAAGTTACAAATCTGAAAATTGTTTTCTGTATTTTCGTTAATTTACGACTAACCTTAAACCTACGAATTTACGACAGATGCATTATATCTGACAAAATATCATCAAAATTTAGATAGAATGAGGTATAATGAATTTCATATCAAAATTATATTAAGGTCCCTTGAATTCTATAAGGATAAATATTATACTTGAAGATTGTTCAACTGTCTCAGTCACAAAATAAGAAATTATTAAAAACTCTTGCGATTATCAGACAGACTGCCATCCAAATCACATCAATTATTGAATTTCGGTCGGCTATATTGGTTCCATCATTTTGAATTTTTGAATTTCGACTACAGATTCGCAAACAAAAAACTTGAAAACTCCCATATACAGTCTGTCATCCAAATCATATGAATTATTGGATTTCGGTCGGCCATATTGGATCCGCCATTTTGAATTTTCTAAAATACGATATTGCTAATAATAGTGCATATATAACTTTACAATTTAGGCATGATAACATAATTTTTATAGGTGGGTTTGTATTTTTTGTTTTCAAGAAAAGGAAACTTTTTCATCACTTTCCTCATGTTTGTCTTCTACGCCCGCCATTTTGGTTATTCGAAAAACACCATACGGCTTTAAAAAATAGATATTTTAACGAAAATTTTAAGCCCTTATAAAGCATTTTATCTCAAAAATTGAAATGGGCAGGGGGGGGGTGACCGTTTTGACAGAGAACGCCCCATATATATGTATATTGTATATACAGTGATGGGAAAAAGTTCGGCAACGGTTAAATATCTTGGAAAATAATGCTTATGGAAAAAAATGTTCAATACAAAAGTTTTAGTATATCAAGTGGTCTATTATATGGTTATGTTGAAATGACCTTCA